>NW_027366527.1:0-70537 GCF_046119375.1 Phyllobates terribilis
TAAGAGGAGCAGGAAAAAGCAAAAAATTTCAGAATTGCACCTTGCAATGCGGAGAAATTACTGTTTGTGCATTTACAATATTCATTGATTTTTGCCATTGAAAAACGTCCAGAAATGATTGAAGCTACTGACTGAATGAAAATAGCTGGCATCTCACTCTCTTTGAATCTTCTTTATCATGCTAAGAGGAGCAGGAAAAAGCAAAAAATTTCAGAATTGCACCTTGCAATGCGGAGAAATTACTGTTTGTGCATTTACAATATTCATTGATTTTTGCTATTGAAAAACATCATGTTATTCATATACCAGAAATGATTGAAGCTACTGACTGAATGAAAGGAGCTGGCATCTCACTCTCTTTGAATCTTCTTTATCATGCTAAGAGGAGCAGGAAAAAGCAAAAAATTTCAGAATTGCACCTTGCAATGCGGAGAAATTACAGTTTGTGCATTTACAATATTCATTGATTTTTGCCATAGAAAAACGTCCAGAAATGATTGAAGCTACTGACTGAATGAAAGGAGCTGGCATCTCACTCTCTTTGAATATTCTTTATCATGCTAAGAGGAGCAGGAAAAAGCAAAAATTTCAGAATTGCACCTTGCAATGCGGAGAAATTACTGTTTGTGCATTTACAATATTCATTGATTTTTGCCATTGAAAAACGTCCAGAAATGATTGAAGGTACTGACTGAATGAAAGGAGCTGGAATATCACTCTCTTTGAATCTTCTTTATCATGCTAAGAGGAGCAGGAAAAAGCAAAAAATTTCAGAATTGCACCTTGCAATGCGGAGAAATTACTGTTTGTGCATTTACAATATTCATTGATTTTTGCCATTGAAAAACGTCCAGAAATGATTGAAGCTACTGACTGAATGAAAGGAGCTGGCATCTCACTCTCTTTGAATCTTCTTTATCATGCTAAGAGGAGCAGGAAAAAGCAAAAAATTTCAGAATTGCACCTTGCAATGCGGAGAAATTACTGTTTGTGCATTTACAATATTCATTGATTTTTGCCATTGAAAAATGTCCAGAAATGATTGAAGCTACTGACTGAATGAAAGGAGCTGGCATCTCACTCTCTTTGAATCTTCTTTATCATGCTAAGAGGAGCAGGAAAAAGCAAAAAATTTCAGAATTGCGCCTTGCAATGCGGAGAAATTACTGTTTGTGCATTTACAAAATTCATTGATTTTTGCCATTGAAAAAAATCATGTTATTCATATACCAGAAATGATTGAAGCTACTGACTGAAGGAAAGGAGCTGGCATCTCACTCTCTTTGAATCTTCTTTATCATGCTAAGAGGAGCAGGAAAAAGCAAAAAATTTCAGAATTGCACCTTGCAATGCGGAGAAATTACTGTTTGTGCATTTACAATATTCATTGATTTTTGCCATTGAAAAACATCCAGAAATGATTGAAGCTACTGACTGAATGAAAGGAGCTGGCATCTCACTCTCTTTGATTCTTCTTTATCATGCTAAGAGGAGCAGGAAAAAGCAAAAAATTTCAGAATTGCACCTTGCAATGCGGAGAAATTACAGTTTGTGCATTTACAATATTCATTGATTTTTGCCATTGAAAAACGTCCAGAAATGATTGAAGCTACTGACTGAATGAAAGGAGCTGGCATCTCACTCTCTTTGAATATTCTTTATCATGCTAAGAGGAGCAGGAAAAAGCAAAAAATTTCAGAATTGCACCTTGCAATGCGGAGAAATTACTGTTTGTGCATTTACAATATTCATTGATTTTTGCCATTGAAAAACGTCCAGAAATGATTGAAGGTACTGACTGAATGAAAGGAGCTGGAATATCACTCTCTTTGAATCTTCTTTATCATGCTAAGAGGAGCAGGAAAAAGCAAAAAATTTCAGAATTGCACCTTGCAATGCGGAGAAATTACTGTTTGTGCATTTACAATATTCATTGATTTTTGCCATTGAAAAACGTCCAGAAATGATTGAAGCTACTGACTGAATGAAAGGAGCTGGCATCTCACTCTCTTTGAATCTTCTTTATCATGCTAAGAGGAGCAGGAAAAAGCAAAAAATTTCAGAATTGCACCTTGCAATGCGGAGAAATTACTGTTTGTGCATTTACAATATTCATTGATTTTTGCCATTGAAAAATGTCCAGAAATGATTGAAGCTACTGACTGAATGAAAGGAGCTGGCATCTCACTCTCTTTGAATCTTCTTTATCATGCTAAGAGGAGCAGGAAAAAGCAAAAAATTTCAGAATTGCGCCTTGCAATGCGGAGAAATTACTGTTTGTGCATTTACAAAATTCATTGATTGTTGCCATTGAAAAACATCATGTTATTCATATACCAGAAATGATTGAAGCTACTGACTGAAGGAAAGGAGCTGGCATCTCACTCTCTTTGAATCTTCTTTATCATGCTAAGAGGAGCAGGAAAAAGCAAAAAATTTCAGAATTGCACCTTGCAATGCGGAGAAATTACTGTTTGTGCATTTACAATATTCATTGATTTTTGCCATTGAAAAACATCCAGAAATGATTGAAGCTACTGACTGAATGAAAGGAGCTGGCATCTCACTCTCTTTGAATCTTCTTTATCATGCTAAGAGGAGCAGGAAAAAGCAAAAAATTTCAGAATTGCACCTTGCAATGCGGAGAAATTACTGTTTGTGCATTTACAATATTCATTGATTTTTGCGATTGAAAAACATCATGTTATTCATATACCAGAAATGATTGAAGCTACTGACTGAATGAAAGGAGCTGGCATCTCACTCTCTTTGAATCTTCTTTATCATGCTAAGAGGAGCAGGAAAAAGTAAAAAATTTCAGAATTGCACCTTGCAATGCGGAGAAATTACTGTTTGTGCATTTACAATATTCAATGATTTTTGCCATTGAAAAACGTCCAGAAATGATTGAAGCTACTGACTGAATGAAAGGAGCTGGCATCTCACTCTCTTTGAATCTTGTTTATCATGCTAAGAGGAGCAGGAAAAAGCAAAAAATTTCAGAATTGCACCTTGCAATGCGGAGAAATTACTGTTTGTGCATTTACAATATTCATTGATTTTTGCCATTGAAAAACGTCCAGAAATGATTGAAGCTACTGACTGAATGAAAGGAGCTGGCATCTCACTCTCTTTGAATCTTCTTTTTCATGCTAAGAGGAGCAGGAAAAAGCAAAAAATTTCAGAATTGCACCTTGCAATGCGGAGAAATTACTGTTTGTGCATTTACAATATTCATTGATTTTTGCTATTGAAAAACATCATGTTATTCATATACCAGAAATGATTGAAGCTACTGACTGAATGAAAGGAGCTGGCATCTCACTCTCTTTGAATCTTCTTTATCATGCTAAGAGGAGCAGGAAAAAGCAAAAAATTTCAGAATTGCACCTTGCAATGCGGAGAAATTACAGTTTGTGCATTTACAATATTCATTGATTTTTGCCATTGAAAAACGTCCAGAAATGATTGAAGCTACTGACTGAATGAAAGGAGCTGGCATCTCACTCTCTTTGAATCTTCTTTATCATGCTAAGAGGAGCAGGAAAAAGCAAAAAATTTCAGAATTGCACCTTGCAATGCGGAGAAATTACTGTTTGTGCATTTACAATATTCATTGATTTTTGCCATTGAAAAACGTCCAGAAATGATTGAAGGTACTGACTGAATGAAAGGAGCTGGCATCTCACTCTCTTTGAATCTTCTTTATCATGCTAAGAGGAGCAGGAAAAAGCAAAAAATTTCAGAATTGCACCTTGCAATGCGGAGAAATTACTGTTTGTGCATTTACAATATTCATTGATTTTTGCCATTGAAAAACGTCCAGAAATGATTGAAGCTACTGACTGAATGAAAGGAGCTGGCATCTCACTCTCTTTGAATCTTCTTTATCATGCTAAGAGGAGCAGGAAAAAGCAAAAAATTTCAGAATTGCACCTTGCAATGCGGAGAAATTACTGTTTGTGCATTTACAATATTCATTGATTTTTGCCATTGAAAAATGTCCAGAAATGATTGAAGCTACTGACTGAATGAAAGGAGCTGGCATCTCACTCTCTTTGAATCTTCTTTATCATGCTAAGAGGAGCAGGAAAAAGCAAAAAATTTCAGAATTGCGCCTTGCAATGCGGAGAAATTACTGTTTGTGCATTTACAAAATTCATTGATTTTTGCCATTGAAAAACATCATGTTATTCATATACCAGAAATGATTGAAGCTACTGACTGAAGGAAAGGAGCTGGCATCTCACTCTCTTTGAATCTTCTTTATCATGCTAAGAGGAGCAGGAAAAAGCAAAAAATTTCAGAATTGCACCTTGCAATGCGGAGAAATTACTGTTTGTGCATTTACAATATTCATTGATTTTTGCGATTGAAAAACATCTTGTTATTCATATACCAGAAATGATTGAAGCTACTGACTGAATGAAAGGAGCTGGCATCTCACTCTCTTTGAATCTTCTTTATCATGCTAAGAGGAGCAGGAAAAAGTAAAAAATTTCAGAATTGCACCTTGCAATGCGGAGAAATTACTGTTTGTGCATTTACAATATTCAATGATTTTTGCCATTGAAAAACGTCCAGAAATGATTGAAGCTACTGACTGAATGAAAGGAGCTGGCATCTCACTCTCTTTGAATCTTGTTTATCATGCTAAGAGGAGCAGGAAAAAGCAAAAAATTTCAGAATTGCACCTTGCAATGCGGAGAAATTACTGTTTGTGCATTTACAATATTCATTGATTTTTGCCATTGAAAAACGTCCAGAAATGATTGAAGCTACTGACTGAATGAAAGGAGCTGGCATCTCACTCTCTTTGAATCTTCTTTATCATGCTAAGAGGAGCAGGAAAAAGCAAAAAATTTCAGAATTGCACCTTGCAATGCGGAGAAATTACTGTTTGTGCATTTACAATATTCATTGATTTTTGCCATTGAAAAACATCATGTTATTCATATACCAGAAATGATTGAAGCTACTGACTGAATGAAAGTAGCTGGCATCTCACTCTCTGTGAATCTTCTTTATCATGCTAAGAGGAGCAGGAAAAAGCAAAAAATTTCAGAATTGCACCTTGCAATGCGGAGAAATTACTGTTTGTGCATTTACAATATTCATTGATTTTTGCCATTGAAAAACGTCCAGAAATGATTGAAGCTACTGACTGAATGAAAGGAGCTGGCATCTCACTCTCTTTGAATCTTGTTTATCATGCTAAGAGGAGCAGGAAAAAGCAAAAAATTTCAGAATTGCACCTTGCAATGCGGAGAAATTACTGTTTGTGCATTTACAATATTCATTGATTTTTGCCATTGAAAAACGTCCAGAAATGATTGAAGCTACTGACTGAATGAAAGGAGCTGGCATCTCACTCTCTTTGAATCTTCTTTATCATGCTAAGAGGAGCAGGAAAAAGCAAAAAATTTCAGAATTGCACCTTGCAATGCGGAGAAATTACTGTTTGTGCATTTACAATATTCATTGATTTTTGCTATTGAAAAACATCATGTTATTCATATACCAGAAATGATTGAAGCTACTGACTGAATGAAAGGAGCTGGCATCTCACTCTCTTTGAATCTTCTTTATCATGCTAAGAGGAGCAGGAAAAAGCAAAAAATTTCAGAATTGCACCTTGCAATGCGGAGAAATTACAGTTTGTGCATTTACAATATTCATTGATTTTTGCCATTGAAAAACGTCCAGAAATGATTGAAGCTACTGACTGAATGAAAGGAGCTGGCATCTCACTCTCTTTGAATCTTCTTTATCATGCTAAGAGGAGCAGGAAAAAGCAAAAAATTTCAGAATTGCACCTTGCAATGCGGAGAAATTACTGTTTGTGCATTTACAATATTCATTGATTTTTGCCATTGAAAAACGTCCAGAAATGATTGAAGGTACTGACTGAATGAAAGGAGCTGGCATCTCACTCTCTTTGAATCTTCTTTATCATGCTAAGAGGAGCAGGAAAAAGCAAAAAATTTCAGAATTGCACCTTGCAATGCGGAGAAATTACTGTTTGTGCATTTACAATATTCATTGATTTTTGCCATTGAAAAACGTCCAGAAATGATTGAAGCTACTGACTGAATGAAAGGAGCTGGCATCTCACTCTCTTTGAATCTTCTTTATCATGCTAAGAGGAGCAGGAAAAAGCAAAAAATTTCAGAATTGCACCTTGCAATGCGGAGAAATTACTGTTTGTGCATTTACAATATTCATTGATTTTTGCCATTGAAAAATGTCCAGAAATGATTGAAGCTACTGACTGAATGAAAGGAGCTGGCATCTCACTCTCTTTGAATCTTCTTTATCATGCTAAGAGGAGCAGGAAAAAGCAAAAAATTTCAGAATTGCGCCTTGCAATGCGGAGAAATTACTGTTTGTGCATTTACAAAATTCATTGATTTTTGCCATTGAAAAACATCATGTTATTCATATACCAGAAATGATTGAAGCTACTGACTGAAGGAAAGGAGCTGGCATCTCACTCTCTTTGAATCTTCTTTATCATGCTAAGAGGAGCAGGAAAAAGCAAAAAATTTCAGAATTGCACCTTGCAATGCGGAGAAATTACTGTTTGTGCATTTACAATATTCATTGATTTTTGCGATTGAAAAACATCTTGTTATTCATATACCAGAAATGATTGAAGCTACTGACTGAATGAAAGGAGCTGGCATCTCACTCTCTTTGAATCTTCTTTATCATGCTAAGAGGAGCAGGAAAAAGTAAAAAATTTCAGAATTGCACCTTGCAATGCGGAGAAATTACTGTTTGTGCATTTACAATATTCAATGATTTTTGCCATTGAAAAACGTCCAGAAATGATTGAAGCTACTGACTGAATGAAAGGAGCTGGCATCTCACTCTCTTTGAATCTTGTTTATCATGCTAAGAGGAGCAGGAAAAAGCAAAAAATTTCAGAATTGCACCTTGCAATGCGGAGAAATTACTGTTTGTGCATTTACAATATTCATTGATTTTTGCCATTGAAAAACGTCCAGAAATGATTGAAGCTCCTGACTGAATGAAAGGAGCTGGCATCTCACTCTCTTTGAATCTTCTTTATCATGCTAAGAGGAGCAGGAAAAGCAAAAAATTTCAGAATTGCACCTTGCAATGCGGAGAAATTACTGTTTGTGCATTTACAATAATCATTGATTTTTGCCATTGAAAAACGTCCAGAAATGATTGAAGCTACTGACTGAATGAAAGGAGCTGTCATCTCACTCTCTTTGAATGTTCTTTATCATGCTAAGAGGAGCAGGAAAAAGCAAAAAATTTCAGAATTGCACCTTGCAATGCGGAGAAATTACTGTTTGTGCATTTACAATATTCATTGATTTTTGCCATTGAAAAATGTCCAGAAATGATTGAAGCTACTGACTGAATGAAAGGAGCTGGCATCTCACTCTCTTTGAATCTTCTTTATCATGCTAAGAGGAGCAGGAAAAAGCAAAAAATTTCAGAATTGCGCCTTGCAATGCGGAGAAATTACTGTTTGTGCATTTACAAAATTCATTGATTTTTGCCATTGAAAAACATCATGTTATTCATATGCCAGAAATGATTGACGCTACTGACTGAAGGAAAGGAGCTGGCATCTCACTCTCTTTGAATCTTCTTTATCATGCTAAGAGGAGCAGGAAAAAGCAAAAAATTTCAGAATTGCACCTTGCAATGCGGAGAAATTACAGTTTGTGCATTTACAATATTCATTGATTTTTGCCATTGAAAAACGTCCAGAAATGATTGAAGCTACTGACTGAATGAAAGGAGCTGGCATCTCACTCTCTTTGAATCTTCTTTATCATGCTAAGAGGAGCAGGAAAAAGCAAAAAATTTCAGAATTGCACCTTGCAATGCGGAGAAATTACTGTTTGTGCATTTACAATATTCATTGATTTTTGCGATTGAAAAACATCATGTTATTCATATACCAGAAATGTTTGAAGCTACTGACTTAATGAAAGGAGCTGGTATCTCACTCTCTTTGAATCTTCTTCATAATGCTAAGAGGAGCAGGAAAAAGCAAAAAATTTCAGAATTGCACCTTGCAATGCGGAGAAATTACTGTTTGTGCATTTACAATATTCATTGATTTTTGCCATTAAAAAACGTCCAGAAATGATTGAAGCTTCTGACAATGAAAGGAGCTGGCATCTCACTCTCTTTGAATCTTCTTTATCATGCTAAGAGGAGCAGGAAAAAGCAAAAAATTTCAGAATTGCACCTTGCAATGCTGAGAAATTACTGTTTGTGCATTTACAAAATTCATTGATTTTTGCCATTGAAAAACATCATGTTATTCATATACCAGAAATGATTGAAGC
This sequence comes from Phyllobates terribilis, assembly GCF_046119375.1. Taxonomy (NCBI): domain Eukaryota; kingdom Metazoa; phylum Chordata; class Amphibia; order Anura; family Dendrobatidae; genus Phyllobates; species Phyllobates terribilis. Next base: position 8,340 of record NW_027366527.1, read on the forward strand.
TACAGACTGAATGAAAGGAGCTGGCATCTCACTCTCTTTGAATCTTCTTTATCATGCTAAGAGGAGCAGGAAAAAGCAAAAAATTTCAGAATTGCACCTTGCAATGCGGAGAAATTAATGTTTGTGCATTTACAATATTCATTGATTTTTGCCATTGAAAAACATCATGTTATTCATATACCAGAAATGTTTGAAGCTACTGACTGAATGAAAGGAGCTGACATCTCACTCTCTTTGAATCTTCTTTATCATGCTAAGAGGAGCAGGAAAAAGCAAAAAATTTCAGAATTGCACCTTGCAATGCGGAGAAATTACTGTTTGTGCATTTACAATATTCATTGATTTTTGCCATTGAAAAACGTCCAGAAATGATTGAAGCTACTGACTGAATGAAAGGAGCTGGCATCTCACTCTCTTTGAATCTTCTTTATCATGCTAACAGGAGCAGGAAAAAGCAAAAAATTTCAGAATTGCACCTTGCAATGCGGAGAAATTACTGTTTGTGCATTTACAATATTCATTGATTTTTGCCATTGAAAAACGTCCAGAAATGATTGAAGCTACTGACTGAATGAAAGGAGCTGGCATCTCACTCTCTTTGAATCTTCTTTATCATGCTAAGAGGAGCAGGAAAAAGCAAAAAAATTCAGAATTGCACCTTGCAATGCGGAGAAATTACAGTTTGTGCATTTACAATATTCATTGATTTTTGCCATTGAAGAACGTCCAGAAATGATTGAAGCTACTGACTGAATGAAAGGAGCTGGCATCTCACTCTCTTTGAATCTTCTTTATCATGCTAAGAGGAGCAGGAAAAAGCAAAAAATTTCAGAATTGCACCTTGCAATGCGGAGAAATTACTGTTTGTGCATTTACAATATTCATTGATTTTTGCCATTGAAAAACGTCCAGAAATGATTGAAGCTACTGACTGAATGAAAGGAGCTGGCATCTCACTCTCTTTGAATCTTCTTTATCATGCTAAGAGGAGCAGGAAAAAGCAAAAAATTTCAGAATTGCACCTTGCAATGCGGAGAAATTACTGTTTGTGCATTTACAATATTCATTGATTTTTGCCATTGAAAAACATGTTATTCATATACCAGAAATGTTTGAAGCTCCTGACTGAATGAAAGGAGCTGGCACCTCACTCTCTTTGAATCTTCTTTATCATGCTAAGAGGAGCAGGAAAAAGCAAAAAATTTCAGAATTGCACCTTGCAATGCGGAGAAATTACTGTTTGTGCATTTACAATATTCATTGATTTTTGCCATTGAAAAACATCATGTTATTCATATACCAGAAATGTTTGAAGCTACTGACTTAATGAAAGGAGCTGGTATCTCACTCTCTTTGAATCTTCTTCATAATGCTAAGAGGAGCAGGAAAAAGCAAAAAATTTCAGAATTGCACCTTGCAATGCGGAGAAATTACTGTTTGTGCATTTACAATATTCATTGATTTTTGCCATTAAAAAACGTCCAGAAATGATTGAAGCTACTGACAATGAAAGGAGCTGGCATCTCACTCTCTTTGAATCTTCTTTATCATGCTAAGAGGAGCAGGAAAAAGCAAAAAATTTCAGAATTGCACCTTGCAATGCTGAGAAATTACTGTTTGTGCATTTACAAAATTCATTGATTTTTGCCATTGAAAAACATCATGTTATTCATATACCAGAAATGATTGAAGCTACTGACTGAATGAAAGGAGCTGGCATCTCACTCTCTTTGAATCTTCTTTATCATGCTAAGAGGAGCAGGAAAAAGCAAAAAATTTCAGAATTGCACCTTGCAATGCGGAGAAATTACTGTTTGTGCATTTACAATATTCATTGATTTTTGCCATTGAAAAATGTCCAGAAATGATTGAAGCTACTGACTGAATGAAAGGAGCTGGCATCTCACTCTCTTTGAATCTTCTTTATCATGCTAAGAGGAGCAGGAAAAAGCAAAAAATTTCAGAATTGCGCCTTGCAATGCGGAGAAATTACTGTTTGTGCATTTACAAAATTCATTGATTTTTGCCATTGAAAAACATCATGTTATTCATATGCCAGAAATGATTGACGCTACTGACTGAAGGAAAGGAGCTGGCATCTCACTCTCTTTGAATCTTCTTTATCATGCTAAGAGGAGCAGGAAAAAGCAAAAAATTTCAGAATTGCACCTTGCAATGCGGAGAAATTACAGTTTGTGCATTTACAATATTCATTGATTTTTGCCATTGAAAAACGTCCAGAAATGATTGAAGCTACTGACTGAATGAAAGGAGCTGGCATCTCACTCTCTTTGAATCTTCTTTATCATGCTAAGAGGAGCAGGAAAAAGCAAAAAATTTCAGAATTGCACCTTGCAATGCGGAGAAATTACTGTTTGTGCATTTACAATATTCATTGATTTTTGCGATTGAAAAACATCATGTTATTCATATACCAGAAATGTTTGAAGCTACTGACTTAATGAAAGGAGCTGGTATCTCACTCTCTTTGAATCTTCTTCATAATGCTAAGAGGAGCAGGAAAAAGCAAAAAATTTCAGAATTGCACCTTGCAATGCGGAGAAATTACTGTTTGTGCATTTACAATATTCATTGATTTTTGCCATTAAAAAACGTCCAGAAATGATTGAAGCTTCTGACAATGAAAGGAGCTGGCATCTCACTCTCTTTGAATCTTCTTTATCATGCTAAGAGGAGCAGGAAAAAGCAAAAAATTTCAGAATTGCACCTTGCAATGCTGAGAAATTACTGTTTGTGCATTTACAAAATTCATTGATTTTTGCCATTGAAAAACATCATGTTATTCATATACCAGAAATGATTGAAGCTACAGACTGAATGAAAGGAGCTGGCATCTCACTCTCTTTGAATCTTCTTTATCATGCTAAGAGGAGCAGGAAAAAGCAAAAAATTTCAGAATTGCACCTTGCAATGCGGAGAAATTAATGTTTGTGCATTTACAATATTCATTGATTTTTGCCATTGAAAAACATCATGTTATTCATATACCAGAAATGTTTGAAGCTACTGACTGAATGAAAGGAGCTGACATCTCACTCTCTTTGAATCTTCTTTATCATGCTAAGAGGAGCAGGAAAAAGCAAAAAATTTCAGAATTGCACCTTGCAATGCGGAGAAATTACTGTTTGTGCATTTACAATATTCATTGATTTTTGCCATTGAAAAACGTCCAGAAATGATTGAAGCTACTGACTGAATGAAAGGAGCTGGCATCTCACTCTCTTTGAATCTTCTTTATCATGCTAACAGGAGCAGGAAAAAGCAAAAAATTTCAGAATTGCACCTTGCAATGCGGAGAAATTACTGTTTGTGCATTTACAATATTCATTGATTTTTGCCATTGAAAAACGTCCAGAAATGATTGAAGCTACTGACTGAATGAAAGGAGCTGGCATCTCACTCTCTTTGAATCTTCTTTATCATGCTAAGAGGAGCAGGAAAAAGCAAAAAAATTCAGAATTGCACCTTGCAATGCGGAGAAATTACAGTTTGTGCATTTACAATATTCATTGATTTTTGCCATTGAAGAACGTCCAGAAATGATTGAAGCTACTGACTGAATGAAAGGAGCTGGCATCTCACTCTCTTTGAATCTTCTTTATCATGCTAAGAGGAGCAGGAAAAAGCAAAAAATTTCAGAATTGCACCTTGCAATGCGGAGAAATTACTGTTTGTGCATTTACAATATTCATTGATTTTTGCCATTGAAAAACGTCCAGAAATGATTGAAGCTACTGACTGAATGAAAGGAGCTGGCATCTCACTCTCTTTGAATCTTCTTTATCATGCTAAGAGGAGCAGGAAAAAGCAAAAAATTTCAGAATTGCACCTTGCAATGCGGAGAAATTACTGTTTGTGCATTTACAATATTCATTGATTTTTGCCATTGAAAAACATGTTATTCATATACCAGAAATGTTTGAAGCTCCTGACTGAATGAAAGGAGCTGGCACCTCACTCTCTTTGAATCTTCTTTATCATGCTAAGAGGAGCAGGAAAAAGCAAAAAATTTCAGAATTGCACCTTGCAATGCGGAGAAATTACTGTTTGTGCATTTACAATATTCATTGATTTTTGCCATTGAAAAACATCATGTTATTCATATACCAGAAATGTTTGAAGCTACTGACTTAATGAAAGGAGCTGGTATCTCACTCTCTTTGAATCTTCTTCATAATGCTAAGAGGAGCAGGAAAAAGCAAAAAATTTCAGAATTGCACCTTGCAATGCGGAGAAATTACTGTTTGTGCATTTACAATATTCATTGATTTTTGCCATTAAAAAACGTCCAGAAATGATTGAAGCTACTGACAATGAAAGGAGCTGGCATCTCACTCTCTTTGAATCTTCTTTATCATGCTAAGAGGAGCAGGAAAAAGCAAAAAATTTCAGAATTGCACCTTGCAATGCTGAGAAATTACTGTTTGTGCATTTACAAAATTCATTGATTTTTGCCATTGAAAAACATCATGTTATTCATATACCAGAAATGATTGAAGCTACTGACTGAATGAAAGGAGCTGGCATCTCACTCTCTTTGAATCTTCTTTATCATGCTAAGAGGAGCAGGAAAAAGCAAAAAATTTCAGAATTGCACCTTGCAATGCGGAGAAATTACTGTTTGTGCATTTACAATATTCATTGATTTTTGCCATTGAAAAACATCATGTTATTCATATACCAGAAATGTTTGAAGCTACTGACTGAATGAAAGGAGCTGACATCTCACTCTCTTTGAATCTTCTTTATCATGCTAAGAGGAGCAGGAAAAAGCAAAAAATTTCAGAATTGCACCTTGCAATGCGGAGAAATTACTGTTTGTGCATTTACAATATTCATTGATTTTTGCCATTGAAAAACGTCCAGAAATGATTGAAGCTACTGACTGAATGAAAGGAGCTGGCATCTCACTCTCTTTGAATCTTCTTTATCATGCTAACAGGAGCAGGAAAAAGCAAAAAATTTCAAAATTGCACCTTGCAATGCGGAGAAATTACTGTTTGTGCATTTACAATATTCATTGATTTTTGCCATTGAAAAACGTCCAGAAATGATTGAAGCTACTGACTGAATGAAAGGAGCTGGCATCTCACTCTCTTTGAATCTTCTTTATCATGCTAAGAGGAGCAGGAAAAAGCAAAAAAATTCAGAATTGCACCTTGCAATGCGGAGAAATTACAGTTTGTGCATTTACAATATTCATTGATTTTTGCCATTGAAGAACGTCCAGAAATGATTGAAGCTACTGACTGAATGAAAGGAGCTGGCATCTCACTCTCTTTGTATCTTCTTTATCATGCTAAGAGGAGCAGGAAAAAGCAAAAAATTTCAGAATTGCACCTTGCAATGCGGAGAAATTACTGTTTGTGCATTTACAATATTCATTGATTTTTGCCATTGAAAAACGTCCAGAAATGATTGAAGCTACTGACTGAATGAAAGGAGCTGGCATCTCACTCTCTTTGAATCTTCTTTATCATGCTAAGAGGAGCAGGAAAAAGCAAAAAATTTCAGAATTGCACGTTGCAATGCGGAGAAATTACTGTTTGTGCATTTACAATATTCATTGATTTTTGCCATTGAAAAACATGTTATTCATATACCAGAAATGTTTGAAGCTACTGACTGAATGAAAGGAGCTGGCACCTCACTCTCTTTGAATCTTCTTTATCATGCTAAGAGGAGCGGGAAAAAGCAAAAAATTTCAGAATTGCACCTTGCAATGCGGAGAAATTACTGTTTGTGCATTTACAATATTCATTGATTTTTGCCATTGAAAAACGTCCAGAAATGATTGAAGGTACTGACTGAATGAAAGGAGCTGGCATCTCACTCTCTTTGAATCTTCTTTATCATGCTAAGAGGAGCAGGAAAAAGCAAAAAATTTCAGAATTGCACCTTGCAATGCGGAGAAATTACTGTTTGTGCATTTACAATATTCATTGATTTTTGCCATTGAAAAACGTCCAGAAATGATTGAAGCTACTGACTGAATGAAAGGAGCTGGCATCTCACTCTCTTTGAATCTTCTTTATCACGCTAAGAGGAGCAGGAAAAAGCAAAAAATTTCAGAATTGCACCTTGCAATGCGGAGAAATTACAGTTTGTGCATTTACAATATTCATTGATTTTTGCCATTGAAAAACATCCAGAAATGATTGAAGCTACTGACTGAATGAAAGAAGCTGGCATCTCACTCTCTTTGAATCTTCTTTATCATGCTAAGAGGAGCAGGAAAAAGCAAAAAATTTCAGAATTGCACCTTGCAATGCGGAGAAATTACTGTTTGTGCATTTACAATATTCATTGATTTTTGCCATTGAAAAACATCATGTTATTCATATACCAGAAATGTTTGAAGCTACTGACTGAATGAAAGGAGCTGGCATCTCACTCTCTTTGAATCTTCTTTATCATGCTAAGAGGAGCAGGAAAAAGCAAAAAATTTCAGAATTGCACCTTGCAATGTGGAGAAATTACTGTTTGTGCATTTACAATATTCATTGATTTTTACCATTGAAAAACGTCCAGAAATGATTGAAGCTACTGACTGAATGAAAGGAGCTGGCATCTCACTCTCTTTGAATCTTCTTTATCATGCTAAGAGGAGCAGGAAAAAGCAAAAAATTTCAGACTTGCACCTTGCAATGCGGAGAAATTACTGTTTGTGCATTTACAATATTCATTGATTTTTGCCATTGAAAAACATCATGTTATTCATATACCAGAAATGTTTGAAGCTACTGACTGAATGAAAGGAGCTGGCATCTCACTCTCTTTGAATCTTCTTTATCATGCTGAGGAGCAGGAAAAAGCAAAAAATTTCAGACTTGCACCTTGCAATGCGGAGAAATTACTGTTTGTGCATTTACAATATTCATTGATTTTTGCCATTGAAAAACATCATGTTATTCATATACCAGAAATGTTTGAAGCTACTGACTGAATGAAAGGAGCTGGCATCTCACTCTCTTTGAATCTTCTTTATCATGCTAAGAGGAGCAGGAAAAAGCAAAAAATTTCAGAATTGCACCTTGCAATGCGGAGAAATTACTGTTTGTGCATTTACAATATTCATTGATTTTTGCCATTGAAAAACGTCCAGAAATGATTGAAGCTACTGACTGAATGAAAGGAGCTAGCATCTCACTCTCTTTGAATCTTCTTTATCATGCTAAGAGGAGCAGGAAAAAGCAAAAAATTTCAGAATTGCACCTTGCAATGCGGAGAAATTACTGTTTGTGCATTTACAATATTCATTGATTTTTGCCATTGAAAAACGTCCAGAAATGATTGAAGCTACTGACTGAATGAAAGGAGCTGGCATCTCACTCTCTTTGAATCTTCTTTATCATGCTAAGAGGAGCAGGAAAAAGCAAAAAATTTCAGAATTGCACCTTGCAATGCGGAGAAATTACTGTTTGTGCATTTACAATATTCGTTGATTTTTGCCATTGAAAAACGTCCAGAAATGATTGAAGCTACTGACTGAATGAAAGGAGCTGGCATCTCACTCTCTTTGAATCTTCTTTATCATGCTAAGAGGAGCAGGAAAATGCAAAAAATTTCAGAATTGCACCTTGCAATGCGGAGAAATTACAGTTTGTGCATTTACAATATTCATTGATTTTTGCCATTGAAAAACGTCCAGAAATGATTGAAGCTACAGACTGAATGAAAGGAGCTGGCATCTCACTCTCTTTGAATCTTCTTTATCATGCTAAGAGGAGCAGGAAAAAGCAAAAAATTTCAGAATTGCACCTTGCAATGCGGAGAAATTACTGTTTGTGCATTTACAATATTCATTGATTTTTGCCATTGAAAAACATGTTATTCATATACCAGAAATGTTTGAAGCTCCTGACTGAATGAAAGGAGCTGGCACCTCACTCTCTTTGAATCTTCTTTATCATGCTAAGAGGAGCAGGAAAAAGCAAAAAATTTCAGAATTGCACCTTGCAATGCGGAGAAATTACTGTTTGTGCATTTACAATATTCATTGATTTTTGCCATTGAAAAACGTCCAGAAATGATTGAAGCTACTGACTGAATGAAAGGAGCTGTCATCTCATTCTCTTTGAATCTTCTTTATCATGCTAAGAGGAGCAGGAAAAAGCAAAAAATTTCAGAATTGCACCTTGCAATGCCGAGAAATTACTGTTTGTGCATTTACAATATTCATTGATTTTTGCCATTGAAAAATGTCCAGAAATGATTGAAGCTACTGACTGAATGAAAGGAGCTGGCATCTCACTCTCTTTGAATCTTCTTTATCATGCTAAGAGGAGCAGGAAAAAGCAAAAAATTTCAGAAATGCGCCTTGCAATGCGGAGAAATTACTGTTTGTGCATTTACAATATTCATTGATTTTTGCGATTGAAAAACATCATGTTATTCATATACCAGAAATGATTGAAGCTACTGACTGAATGAAAGGAGCTGGCATCTCACTCTCTTTGAATCTTCTTTATCATGCTAAGAGGAGCAGGAAAAAGTAAAAAATTTCAGAATTGCACCTTGCAATGCGGAGAAATTACTGTTTGTGCATTTACAATATTCAATGATTTTTGCCATTGAAAAACGTCCAGAAATGATTGAAGCTACTGACTGAACGAAAGGAGCTGGCATCTCACTCTCTTTGAATCTTCTTTATCATGCTAAGAGGAGCAGGAAAAAGCAAAAAATTTCAGAATTGCACCTTGCAATGCGGAGAAATTACTGTTTGTGCATTTACAATATTCATTGATTTTTGCCATTGAAAAACATCATGTTATTCATATACCAGAAATGTTTGAAGCTACTGACTTAATGAAAGGAGCTGGTATCTCACTCTCTTTGAATCTTCTTCATAATGCTAAGAGGAGCAGGAAAAAGCAAAAAATTTCAGAATTGCACCTTGCAATGCGGAGAAATTACTGTTTGTGCATTTACAATATTCATTGATTTTTGCCATTGAAAAACGTCCAGAAATGATTGAAGCTACTGACAATGAAAGGAGCTGGCATCTCACTCTCTTTGAATCTTCTTTATCATGCTAAGAGGAGCAGGAAAAAGCAAAAAATTTCAGAATTGCGCCTTGCAATGCGGAGAAATTACTGTTTGTGCATTTACAATATTCATTGATTTTTGCGATTGAAAAACATCATGTTATTCATATACCAGAAATGATTGAAGCTACTGACTGAATGAAAGGAGCTGGCATCTCACTCTCTTTGAATCTTCTTTATCATGCTAAGAGGAGCAGGAAAAAGTAAAAAAATTCAGAATTGCACCTTGCAATGCGGAGAAATTACTGTTTGTGCATTTACAATATTCAATGATTTTTGCCATTGAAAAACGTCCAGAAATGATTGAAGCTACTGACTGAATGAAAGGAGCTGGCATCTCACTCTCTTTGAATCTTGTTTATCATGCTAAGAGGAGCAGGAAAAAGCAAAAAATTTCAGAATTGCACCTTGCAATGCGGAGAAATTACTGTTTGTGCATTTACAATATTCATTGATTTTTGCCATTGAAAAACGTCCAGAAATGATTTAAGCTACTGACTGAATGAAAGGAGCTGGCATCTCACTCTCTTTGAATCTTCTTTATCATGCTAAGAGGAGCAGGAAAAAGCAAAAAATTTCAGAATTGCACCTTGCAATGCGGAGAAATTACTGTTTGTGCATTTACAATATTCATTGATTTTTGCCATTGAAAAATATGTTATTCATATACCAGAAATGTTTGAAGCTCCTGACTGAATGAAAGGATCTGGCACCTCACTCTCTTTGAATCTTCTTTATCATGCTAAGAGGAGCAGGAAAAAGCAAAAAATTTCAGAATTGCACCTTGCAATGCGGAGAAATTACTGTTTGTGCATTTACAATATTCATTGATTTTTGCCATTGAAAAACGTCCAGAAATGATTGAAGCTACTGACTGAATGAAAGGAGCTGTCATCTCATTCTCTTTGAATCTTCTTTATCATGCTAAGAGGAGCAGGAAAAAGCAAAAAATTTCAGAATTGCACCTTGCAATGCCGAGAAATTACTGTTTGTGCATTTACAATATTCATTGATTTTTGCCATTGAAAAATGTCCAGAAATGATTGAAGCTACTGACTGAATGAAAGGAGCTGGCATCTCACTCTCTTTGAATCTTCTTTATCATGCTAAGAGGAGCAGGAAAAAGCAAAAAATTTCAGAATTGCGCCTTGCAATGCGGAGAAATTACTGTTTGTGCATTTACAAAATTCATTGATTTTTGCCATTGAAAAACATCATGTTATTCATATGCCAGGAATGATTGACGCTACTGACTGAAGGAAAGGAGCTGGCATCTCACTCTCTTTGAATCTTCTTTATCATGCTAAGAGGAGCAGGAAAAAGCAAAAAATTTCAGAATTGCACCTTGCAATGCGGAGAAATTACTGTTTGTGCATTTACAATATTCATTGATTTTTGCCATTGAAAAACGTCCAGAAATGATTGAAGCTACTGACTGAATGAAAGGAGCTGGCATCTCACTCTCTTTGAATCTTCTTTATCATGCTAAGAGGAGCAGGAAAAAGCAAAAAATTTCAGAATTGCTCCTTGCAATGCGGAGAAATTACTGTTTGTGCATTTACAATATTCATTGATTTTTGCGATTGAAAAACATCATGTTATTCATATACCAGAAATGATTGAAGCTACTGACTGAATGAAAGGAGCTGGCATCTCACTCTCTTTGAATCTTCTTTATCATGCTAAGAGGAGCAGGAAAAAGTAAAAAATTTCAGAATTGCACCTTGCAATGCGGAGAAATTACTGTTTGTGCATTTACAATATTCAATGATTTTTGCCATTGAAAAACGTCCAGAAATGATTGAAGCTACTGACTGAACGAAAGGAGCTGGCATCTCACTCTCTTTGAATCTTCTTTATCATGCTAAGAGGAGCAGGAAAAAGCAAAAAATTTCAGAATTGCACCTTGCAATGCGGAGAAATTACTGTTTGTGCATTTACAATATTCATTGATTTTTGCCATTGAAAAACATCATGTTATTCATATACCAGAAATGTTTGAAGCTACTGACTTAATGAAAGGAGCTGGTATCTCACTCTTTGAATCTTCTTCATAATGCTAAGAGGAGCAGGAAAAAGCAAAAAATTTCAGAATTGCGCCTTGCAATGCGGAGAAATTACTGTTTGTGCATTTACAATATTCATTGATTTTTGCCATTGAAAAACGTCCAGAAATGATTGAAGCTACTGACAATGAAAGGAGCTGGCATCTCACTCTCTTTGAATCTTCTTTATCATGCTAAGAGGAGCAGGAAAAAGCAAAAAATTTCAGAATTGCACCTTGCAATGCTGAGAAATTACTGTTTGTGCATATACAAAATTCATTGATTTTTACCATTGAAAAACATCATGTTATTCATATACCAGAAATGATTGAAGCTACTGACTGAATGAAAGGAGCTGGCATCTCACTCTCTTTGAATCTTCTTTATCATGGCTAAGAGGAGCAGGAAAAAGCAAAAAATTTCAGAATTGCACCTTGCAATGCGGAGAAATTACTGTTTGTGCATTTACAATATTCATTGATTTTTGCCATTGAAAAACATCATGTTATTCATATACCAGAAATGTTTGAAGCTACTGACTGAATGAAAGGAACTGACATCTCACTCTCTTTGAATCTTCTTTATCATGCTAAGAGGAGCAGGAAAAAGCAAAAAATTTCAGAATTGCACCTTGCAATGCGGAGAAATTACTGTTTGTGCATTTACAATATTCATTGATTTTTGCCATTGAAAAACGTCCAGAAATGATTGAAGCTACTGACTGAATGAAAGGAGCTGGCATCTCATTCTCTTTGAATCTTCTTTATCATGCTAAGAGGAGCAGGAAAAAGCAAAAAATTTCAGAATTGCACCTTGCAATGCCGAGAAATTACTGTTTGTGCATTTACAATATTCATTGATTTTTGCCATTGAAAAATGTCCAGAAATGATTGAAGCTACTGACTGAATGAAAGGAGCTGGCATCTCACTCTCTTTGAATCTTCTTTATCATGCTAAGAGGAGCAGGAAAAAGCAAAAAATTTCAGAATTGCGCCTTGCAATGCGGAGAAATTACTGTTTGTGCATTTACAAAATTCATTGATTTTTGCCATTGAAAAACATCATGTTATTCATATGCCAGGAATGATTGACGCTACTGACTGAAGGAAAGGAGCTGGCATCTCACTCTCTTTGAATCTTCTTTATCATGCTAAGAGGAGCAGGAAAAAGCAAAAAATTTCAGAATTGCACCTTGCAATGCGGAGAAATTACTGTTTGTGCATTTACAATATTCATTGATTTTTGCCATTGAAAAACGTCCAGAAATGATTGAAGCTACTGACTGAATGAAAGGAGCTGGCATCTCACTCTCTTTGAATCTTCTTTATCATGCTAAGAGGAGCAGGAAAAAGCAAAAAATTTCAGAATTGCTCCTTGCAATGCGGAGAAATTACTGTTTGTGCATTTACAATATTCATTGATTTTTGCGATTGAAAAACATCATGTTATTCATATACCAGAAATGATTGAAGCTACTGACTGAATGAAAGGAGCTGGCATCTCACTCTCTTTGAATCTTCTTTATCATGCTAAGAGGAGCAGGAAAAAGTAAAAAATTTCAGAATTGCACCTTGCAATGCGGAGAAATTACTGTTTGTGCATTTACAATATTCAATGATTTTTGCCATTGAAAAACGTCCAGAAATGATTGAAGCTACTGACTGAACGAAAGGAGCTGGCATCTCACTCTCTTTGAATCTTCTTTATCATGCTAAGAGGAGCAGGAAAAAGCAAAAAATTTCAGAATTGCACCTTGCAATGCGGAGAAATTACTGTTTGTGCATTTACAATATTCATTGATTTTTGCCATTGAAAAACATCATGTTATTCATATACCAGAAATGTTTGAAGCTACTGACTTAATGAAACGAGCTGGTATCTCACTCTTTGAATCTTCTTCATAATGCTAAGAGGAGCAGGAAAAAGCAAAAAATTTCAGAATTGCGCCTTGCAATGCGGAGAAATTACTGTTTGTGCATTTACAATATTCATTGATTTTTGCCATTGAAAAACGTCCAGAAATGATTGAAGCTACTGACAATGAAAGGAGCTGGCATCTCACTCTCTTTGAATCTTCTTTATCATGCTAAGAGGAGCAGGAAAAAGCAAAAAATTTCAGAATTGCACCTTGCAATGCTGAGAAATTACTGTTTGTGCATTTACAAAATTCATTGATTTTTACCATTGAAAAACATCATGTTATTCATATACCAGAAATGATTGAAGCTACTGACTGAATGAAAGGAGCTGGCATCTCACTCTCTTTGAATCTTCTTTATCATGGCTAAGAGGAGCAGGAAAAAGCAAAAAATTTCAGAATTGCACCTTGCAATGCGGAGAAATTACTGTTTGTGCATTTACAATATTCATTGATTTTTGCCATTGAAAAACATCATGTTATTCATATACCAGAAATGTTTGAAGCTACTGACTGAATGAAAGGAACTGACATCTCACTCTCTTTGAATCTTCTTTATCATGCTAAGAGGAGCAGGAAAAAGCAAAAAATTTCAGAATTGCACCTTGCAATGCGGAGAAATTACTGTTTGTGCATTTACAATATTCATTGATTTTTGCCATTGAAAAACGTCCAGAAATGATTGAAGCTACTGACTGAATGAAAGGAGCTGGCATCTCACTCTCTTTGAATCTTCTTTATCATGCTAAGAGGAGCAGGAAAAAGCAAAAAATTTCAGAATTGCACCTTGCAATGCGGAGAAATTACTGTTTGTGCATTTACAATATTCATTGATTTTTGCCATTGAAAAACGTCCAGAAATGATTGAAGCTACTGACTGAATGAAAGGAGCTGGCATCTCACTCTCTTTGAATCTTCTTTATCATGCTAAGAGGAGCAGGAAAAAGCAAAAAATTTCAGAATTGCACCTTGCAATGCGGAGAAATTACAGTTTGTGCATTTACAATATTCATTGATTTTTGCCATTGAAAAACGTCCAGAAATGATTGAAGCTACTGACTGAATAAAAGGAGCTGGCATCTCACTCTCTTTGAGTCTTCTTTATCATGCTAAGAGGAGCAGGAAAAAGCAAAAAATTTCAGAATTGCACCTTGCAATGCGGAGTAATTACTATTTGTGCATTTACAATATTCATTGATTTTTGCCATTGAAAAACGTCCAGAAATGATTGAAGCTACTGACTGAATGAAAGGAGCTGGCATCTCACTCTCTTTGAATCTTCTTTATCATGCTAAGAGGAGAAGGAAAAAGCAAAAAATTTCAGAATTGCACCTTGCAATGCGGAGAAATTACTGTTTGTGCATTTACAATATTCATTGATTTTTGACATTGAAAAACATGTTATTCATATACCAGAAATGTTTGAAGCTCCTGACTGAATGAAAGGAGCTGGCATCTCACTCTCTTTGAATCTTCTTTATCATGCTAAGAGGAGCAGGAAAAAGCAAAAAATTTCAGAATTGCACCTTGCAATGCGGAGAAATTACTGTTTGTGCATTTACAATATTCATTGATTTTTGCCATTGAAAAACGTCCAGAAATGATTGAAGCTACTGACTGAATGAAAGGAGCTGGCATCTCACTCTCTTTGAATCTTCTTTATCATGCTTAGAGGAGCAGGAAAAAGCAAAAAATTTCAGAATTGCACCTTGCAATGCGGAGAAATTACTGTTTGTGCATTTACAATATTCATTGATTTTTGCCATTGAAAAATGTCCAGAAATGATTGAAGCTACTGACTGAATGAAAGGAGCTGGCATCTCACTCTCTTTGAATCTTCTTTATCATGCTAAGAGGAGCAGGAAAAAGCAAAAAATTTCAGAATTGCGCCTTGCAATGCGGAGAAATTACTGTTTGTGCATTTACAAAATTCATTGATTTTTGCCATTGAAAAACATCATGTTATTCATATACCAGAAATGATTGAAGCTACTGACTGAAGGAAAGGAGCTGGCATCTCACTCTCTTTGAATCTTCTTTATCATGCTAAGAGGAGCAGGAAAAAGCAAAAAATTTCAGAATTGCACCTTGCAATGCGGAGAAATTACTGTTTGTGCATTTACAATATTCATTGATTTTTGCCATTGAAAAAAGTCCAGAAATGATTGAAGCTACTGACTGAATGAAAGGAGCTGGCATCTCACTCTCTTTGAATCTTCTTTATCATGCTAAGAGGAGCAGGAAAAAGCAAAAAATTTCAGAATTGCACCTTGCAATGCGGAGAAATTACAGTTTGTGCATTTACAATATTCATTGATTTTTGCCATTGAAAAACGTCCAGAAATGATTGAAGCTACTGACTGAATAAAAGGAGCTGGCATCTCACTCTCTTTGAGTCTTCTTTATCATGCTAAGAGGAGCAGGAAAAAGCAAAAAATTTCAGAATTGCACCTTGCAATGCGGAGTAATTACTATTTGTGCATTTACAATATTCATTGATTTTTGCCATTGAAAAACGTCCAGAAATGATTGAAGCTACTGACTGAATGAAAGGAGCTGGCATCTCACTCTCTTTGAATCTTCTTTATCATGCTAAGAGGAGAAGGAAAAAGCAAAAAATTTCAGAATTGCACCTTGCAATGCGGAGAAATTACTGTTTGTGCATTTACAATATTCATTGATTTTTGACATTGAAAAACATGTTATTCATATACCAGAAATGTTTGAAGCTCCTGACTGAATGAAAGGAGCTGGCATCTCACTCTCTTTGAATCTTCTTTATCATGCTAAGAGGAGCAGGAAAAAGCAAAAAATTTCAGAATTGCACCTTGCAATGCGGAGAAATTACTGTTTGTGCATTTACAATATTCATTGATTTTTGCCATTGAAAAACGTCCAGAAATGATTGAAGCTACTGACTGAATGAAAGGAGCTGGCATCTCACTCTCTTTGAATCTTCTTTATCATGCTTAGAGGAGCAGGAAAAAGCAAAAAATTTCAGAATTGCACCTTGCAATGCGGAGAAATTACTGTTTGTGCATTTACAATATTCATTGATTTTTGCCATTGAAAAATGTCCAGAAATGATTGAAGCTACTGACTGAATGAAAGGAGCTGGCATCTCACTCTCTTTGAATCTTCTTTATCATGCTAAGAGGAGCAGGAAAAAGCAAAAAATTTCAGAATTGCGCCTTGCAATGCGGAGAAATTACTGTTTGTGCATTTACAAAATTCATTGATTTTTGCCATTGAAAAACATGTTATTCATATACCAGAAATGTTTGAAGCTACTGACTGAATGAAAGGAGCTGGCACCTCACTCTCTTTGAATCTTCTTTATCATGCTAAGAGGAGCGAGAAAAAGCAAAAAATTTCAGAATTGCACCTTGCAATGCGGAGAAATTACTGTTTGTGCATTTACAATATTCATTGATTTTTGCCATTGAAAAACGTCCAGAAATGATTGAAGGTACTGACTGAATGAAAGGAGCTGGCATCTCACTCTCTTTGAATCTTCTTTATCATGCTAAGAGGAGCAGGAAAAAGCAAAAAATTTCAGAATTGCACCTTGCAATGCGGAGAAATTACTGTTTGTGCATTTACAATATTCATTGATTTTTGCCATTGAAAAACGTCCAGAAATGATTGAAGCTACTGACTGAATGAAAGGAGCTGGCATCTCACTCTCTTTGAATGTTCTTTATCATGCTAAGAGGAGCAGGAAAAAGCAAAAAATTTCAGAATTGCACCTTGCAATGTGGAGAAATTACTGTTTGTGCATTTACAATATTCATTGATTTTTACCATTGAAAAACGTCCAGAAATGATTGAAGCTACTGACTGAATGAAAGTAGCTGGCATCTCACTCTCTTTGAATCTTCTTTATCATGCTAAGAGGAGCAGGAAAAAGCAAAAATTTTCAGACTTGCACCTTGCAATGCGGAGAAATTACTGTTTGTGCATTTACAATATTCATTGATTTTTGCCATTGAAAAACGTCCAGAAATGATTGAAGGTACTGACTGAATGAAAGGAGCTGGCATCTCACTCTCTTTGAATCTTCTTTATCATGCTAAGAGGAGCAGGAAAAAGCAAAAAATTTTAGAATTGCACATTGC
The DNA here is from genome assembly GCF_046119375.1 of Phyllobates terribilis. NCBI lineage: Eukaryota > Metazoa > Chordata > Amphibia > Anura > Dendrobatidae > Phyllobates > Phyllobates terribilis. The sequence goes on from NW_027366527.1 coordinate 25,489, forward strand.
AATGTGGAGAAATTACTGTTTGTGCATTTACAATATTCATTGATTTTTACCATTGAAAAACGTCCAGAAATGATTGAAGCTACTGACTGAATGAAAGTAGCTGGCATCTCACTCTCTTTGAATCTTCTTTATCATGCTAAGAGGAGCAGGAAAAAGCAAAAAATTTCAGACTTGCACCTTGCAATGCGGAGAAATTACTGTTTGTGCATTTACAATATTCATTGATTTTTGCCATTGAAAAACATCATGTTATTCATATACCAGAAATGTTTGAAGCCACTGACTGAATGAAAGGAGCTGGCATCTCACTCTCTTTGAATCTTCTTTATCCTGCTAAGAGGAGCAGGAAAAAGCAAAAAATTTCAGAATTGCACCTTGCAATGCGGAGAAATTACTGTTTGTGCATTTACAATATTCATTGATTTTTGCCATTGAAAAACGTCCAGAAATGATTGAAGCTACTGACTGAATGAAAGGAGCTGGCATCTCACTCTCTTTGTATCTTCTTTATCATGCTAAGAGGAGCAGGAAAAAGCAAAAAATTTCAGAATTGCACCTTGCAATGCGGAGAAATTACTGTTTGTGCATTTACAATATTCATTGATTTTTGCCATTGAAAAACGTCCAGAAATGATTGAAGCTACTGACTGAATGAAAGGAGCTGGCATCTCACTCTCTTTGAATCTTCTTTATCATGCTAAGAGGAGCAGGAAAAAGCAAAAAATTTCAGAATTGCACGTTGCAATGCGGAGAAATTACTGTTTGTGCATTTACAATATTCATTGATTTTTGCCATTGAAAAACATGTTATTCATATACCAGAAATGTTTGAAGCTACTGACTGAATGAAAGGAGCTGGCACCTCACTCTCTTTGAATCTTCTTTATCATGCTAAGAGGAGCGGGAAAAAGCAAAAAATTTCAGAATTGCACCTTGCAATGCGGAGAAATTACTGTTTGTGCATTTACAATATTCATTGATTTTTGCCATTGAAAAACGTCCAGAAATGATTGAAGGTACTGACTGAATGAAAGGAGCTGGCATCTCACTCTCTTTGAATCTTCTTTATCATGCTAAGAGGAGCAGGAAAAAGCAAAAAATTTCAGAATTGCACCTTGCAATGCGGAGAAATTACTGTTTGTGCATTTACAATATTCATTGATTTTTGCCATTGAAAAACGTCCAGAAATGATTGAAGCTACTGACTGAATGAAAGGAGCTGGCATCTCACTCTCTTTGAATCTTCTTTATCACGCTAAGAGGAGCAGGAAAAAGCAAAAAATTTCAGAATTGCACCTTGCAATGCGGAGAAATTACAGTTTGTGCATTTACAATATTCATTGATTTTTGCCATTGAAAAACATCCAGAAATGATTGAAGCTACTGACTGAATGAAAGAAGCTGGCATCTCACTCTCTTTGAATCTTCTTTATCATGCTAAGAGGAGCAGGAAAAAGCAAAAAATTTCAGAATTGCACCTTGCAATGCGGAGAAATTACTGTTTGTGCATTTACAATATTCATTGATTTTTGCCATTGAAAAACATCATGTTATTCATATACCAGAAATGTTTGAAGCTACTGACTGAATGAAAGGAGCTGGCATCTCACTCTCTTTGAATCTTCTTTATCATGCTAAGAGGAGCAGGAAAAAGCAAAAAATTTCAGAATTGCACCTTGCAATGTGGAGAAATTACTGTTTGTGCATTTACAATATTCATTGATTTTTACCATTGAAAAACGTCCAGAAATGATTGAAGCTACTGACTGAATGAAAGGAGCTGGCATCTCACTCTCTTTGAATCTTCTTTATCATGCTAAGAGGAGCAGGAAAAAGCAAAAAATTTCAGACTTGCACCTTGCAATGCGGAGAAATTACTGTTTGTGCATTTACAATATTCATTGATTTTTGCCATTGAAAAACATCATGTTATTCATATACCAGAAATGTTTGAAGCTACTGACTGAATGAAAGGAGCTGGCATCTCACTCTCTTTGAATCTTCTTTATCATGCTGAGGAGCAGGAAAAAGCAAAAAATTTCAGACTTGCACCTTGCAATGCGGAGAAATTACTGTTTGTGCATTTACAATATTCATTGATTTTTGCCATTGAAAAACATCATGTTATTCATATACCAGAAATGTTTGAAGCTACTGACTGAATGAAAGGAGCTGGCATCTCACTCTCTTTGAATCTTCTTTATCATGCTAAGAGGAGCAGGAAAAAGCAAAAAATTTCAGAATTGCACCTTGCAATGCGGAGAAATTACTGTTTGTGCATTTACAATATTCATTGATTTTTGCCATTGAAAAACGTCCAGAAATGATTGAAGCTACTGACTGAATGAAAGGAGCTGGCATCTCACTCTCTTTGAATCTTCTTTATCATGCTAAGAGGAGCAGGAAAAAGCAAAAAATTTCAGAATTGCACCTTGCAATGCGGAGAAATTACTGTTTGTGCATTTACAATATTCATTGATTTTTGCCATTGAAAAACGTCCAGAAATGATTGAAGCTACTGACTGAATGAAAGGAGCTGGCATCTCACTCTCTTTGAATCTTCTTTATCATGCTAAGAGGAGCAGGAAAAAGCAAAAAATTTCAGAATTGCACCTTGCAATGCGGAGAAATTACTGTTTGTGCATTTACAATATTCGTTGATTTTTGCCATTGAAAAACGTCCAGAAATGATTGAAGCTACTGACTGAATGAAAGGAGCTGGCATCTCACTCTCTTTGAATCTTCTTTATCATGCTAAGAGGAGCAGGAAAATGCAAAAAATTTCAGAATTGCACCTTGCAATGCGGAGAAATTACAGTTTGTGCATTTACAATATTCATTGATTTTTGCCATTGAAAAACGTCCAGAAATGATTGAAGCTACAGACTGAATGAAAGGAGCTGGCATCTCACTCTCTTTGAATCTTCTTTATCATGCTAAGAGGAGCAGGAAAAAGCAAAAAATTTCAGAATTGCACCTTGCAATGCGGAGAAATTACTGTTTGTGCATTTACAATATTCATTGATTTTTGCCATTGAAAAACATGTTATTCATATACCAGAAATGTTTGAAGCTCCTGACTGAATGAAAGGAGCTGGCACCTCACTCTCTTTGAATCTTCTTTATCATGCTAAGAGGAGCAGGAAAAAGCAAAAAATTTCAGAATTGCACCTTGCAATGCGGAGAAATTACTGTTTGTGCATTTACAATATTCATTGATTTTTGCCATTGAAAAACGTCCAGAAATGATTGAAGCTACTGACTGAATGAAAGGAGCTGTCATCTCATTCTCTTTGAATCTTCTTTATCATGCTAAGAGGAGCAGGAAAAAGCAAAAAATTTCAGAATTGCACCTTGCAATGCCGAGAAATTACTGTTTGTGCATTTACAATATTCATTGATTTTTGCCATTGAAAAATGTCCAGAAATGATTGAAGCTACTGACTGAATGAAAGGAGCTGGCATCTCACTCTCTTTGAATCTTCTTTATCATGCTAAGAGGAGCAGGAAAAAGCAAAAAATTTCAGAATTGCGCCTTGCAATGCGGAGAAATTACTGTTTGTGCATTTACAATATTCATTGATTTTTGCGATTGAAAAACATCATGTTATTCATATACCAGAAATGATTGAAGCTACTGACTGAATGAAAGGAGCTGGCATCTCACTCTCTTTGAATCTTCTTTATCATGCTAAGAGGAGCAGGAAAAAGTAAAAAATTTCAGAATTGCACCTTGCAATGCGGAGAAATTACTGTTTGTGCATTTACAATATTCAATGATTTTTGCCATTGAAAAACGTCCAGAAATGATTGAAGCTACTGACTGAACGAAAGGAGCTGGCATCTCACTCTCTTTGAATCTTCTTTATCATGCTAAGAGGAGCAGGAAAAAGCAAAAAATTTCAGAATTGCACCTTGCAATGCGGAGAAATTACTGTTTGTGCATTTACAATATTCATTGATTTTTGCCATTGAAAAACATCATGTTATTCATATACCAGAAATGTTTGAAGCTACTGACTTAATGAAAGGAGCTGGTATCTCACTCTCTTTGAATCTTCTTCATAATGCTAAGAGGAGCAGGAAAAAGCAAAAAATTTCAGAATTGCACCTTGCAATGCGGAGAAATTACTGTTTGTGCATTTACAATATTCATTGATTTTTGCCATTGAAAAACGTCCAGAAATGATTGAAGCTACTGACAATGAAAGGAGCTGGCATCTCACTCTCTTTGAATCTTCTTTATCATGCTAAGAGGAGCAGGAAAAAGCAAAAAATTTCAGAATTGCGCCTTGCAATGCGGAGAAATTACTGTTTGTGCATTTACAATATTCATTGATTTTTGCGATTGAAAAACATCATGTTATTCATATACCAGAAATGATTGCAGCTACTGACTGAATGAAAGGAGCTGGCATCTCACTCTCTTTGAATCTTCTTTATCATGCTAAGAGGAGCAGGAAAAAGTAAAAAAATTCAAAATTGCACCTTGCAATGCGGAGAAATTACTGTTTGTGCATTTACAATATTCAATGATTTTTGCCATTGAAAAACGTCCAGAAATGATTGAAGCTACTGACTGAATGAAAGGAGCTGGCATCTCACTCTCTTTGAATCTTGTTTATCATGCTAAGAGGAGCAGGAAAAAGCAAAAAATTTCAGAATTGCACCTTGCAATGCGGAGAAATTACTGTTTGTGCATTTACAATATTCATTGATTTTTGCCATTGAAAAACGTCCAGAAATGATTTAAGCTACTGACTGAATGAAAGGAGCTGGCATCTCACTCTCTTTGAATCTTCTTTATCATGCTAAGAGGAGCAGGAAAAAGCAAAAAATTTCAGAATTGCACCTTGCAATGCGGAGAAATTACTGTTTGTGCATTTACAATATTCATTGATTTTTGCCATTGAAAAATATGTTATTCATATACCAGAAATGTTTGAAGCTCCTGACTGAATGAAAGGATCTGGCACCTCACTCTCTTTGAATCTTCTTTATCATGCTAAGAGGAGCAGGAAAAAGCAAAAAATTTCAGAATTGCACCTTGCAATGCGGAGAAATTACTGTTTGTGCATTTACAATATTCATTGATTTTTGCCATTGAAAAACGTCCAGAAATGATTGAAGCTACTGACTGAATGAAAGGAGCTGTCATCTCATTCTCTTTGAATCTTCTTTATCATGCTAAGAGGAGCAGGAAAAAGCAAAAAATTTCAGAATTGCACCTTGCAATGCCGAGAAATTACTGTTTGTGCATTTACAATATTCATTGATTTTTGCCATTGAAAAATGTCCAGAAATGATTGAAGCTACTGACTGAATGAAAGGAGCTGGCATCTCACTCTCTTTGAATCTTCTTTATCATGCTAAGAGGAGCAGGAAAAAGCAAAAAATTTCAGAATTGCGCCTTGCAATGCGGAGAAATTACTGTTTGTGCATTTACAAAATTCATTGATTTTTGCCATTGAAAAACATCATGTTATTCATATGCCAGGAATGATTGACGCTACTGACTGAAGGAAAGGAGCTGGCATCTCACTCTCTTTGAATCTTCTTTATCATGCTAAGAGGAGCAGGAAAAAGCAAAAAATTTCAGAATTGCACCTTGCAATGCGGAGAAATTACTGTTTGTGCATTTACAATATTCATTGATTTTTGCCATTGAAAAACGTCCAGAAATGATTGAAGCTACTGACTGAATGAAAGGAGCTGGCATCTCACTCTCTTTGAATCTTCTTTATCATGCTAAGAGGAGCAGGAAAAAGCAAAAAATTTCAGAATTGCTCCTTGCAATGCGGAGAAATTACTGTTTGTGCATTTACAATATTCATTGATTTTTGCGATTGAAAAACATCATGTTATTCATATAACAGAAATGATTGAAGCTACTGACTGAATGAAAGGAGCTGGCATCTCACTCTCTTTGAATCTTCTTTATCATGCTAAGAGGAGCAGGAAAAAGTAAAAAATTTCAGAATTGCACCTTGCAATGCGGAGAAATTACTGTTTGTGCATTTACAATATTCAATGATTTTTGCCATTGAAAAACGTCCAGAAATGATTGAAGCTACTGACTGAACGAAAGGAGCTGGCATCTCACTCTCTTTGAATCTTCTTTATCATGCTAAGAGGAGCAGGAAAAAGCAAAAAATTTCAGAATTGCACCTTGCAATGCGGAGAAATTACTGTTTGTGCATTTACAATATTCATTGATTTTTGCCATTGAAAAACATCATGTTATTCATATACCAGAAATGTTTGAAGCTACTGACTTAATGAAAGGAGCTGGTATCTCACTCTTTGAATCTTCTTCATAATGCTAAGAGGAGCAGGAAAAAGCAAAAAATTTCAGAATTGCGCCTTGCAATGCGGAGAAATTACTGTTTGTGCATTTACAATATTCATTGATTTTTGCCATTGAAAAACGTCCAGAAATGATTGAAGCTACTGACAATGAAAGGAGCTGGCATCTCACTCTCTTTGAATCTTCTTTATCATGCTAAGAGGAGCAGGAAAAAGCAAAAAATTTCAGAATTGCACCTTGCAATGCTGAGAAATTACTGTTTGTGCATATACAAAATTCATTGATTTTTACCATTGAAAAACATCATGTTATTCATATACCAGAAATGATTGAAGCTACTGACTGAATGAAAGGAGCTGGCATCTCACTCTCTTTGAATCTTCTTTATCATGGCTAAGAGGAGCAGGAAAAAGCAAAAAATTTCAGAATTGCACCTTGCAATGCGGAGAAATTACTGTTTGTGCATTTACAATATTCATTGATTTTTGCCATTGAAAAACATCATGTTATTCATATACCAGAAATGTTTGAAGCTACTGACTGAATGAAAGGAACTGACATCTCACTCTCTTTGAATCTTCTTTATCATGCTAAGAGGAGCAGGAAAAAGCAAAAAATTTCAGAATTGCACCTTGCAATGCGGAGAAATTACTGTTTGTGCATTTACAATATTCATTGATTTTTGCCATTGAAAAACGTCCAGAAATGATTGAAGCTACTGACTGAATGAAAGGAGCTGGCATCTCATTCTCTTTGAATCTTCTTTATCATGCTAAGAGGAGCAGGAAAAAGCAAAAAATTTCAGAATTGCACCTTGCAATGCCGAGAAATTACTGTTTGTGCATTTACAATATTCATTGATTTTTGCCATTGAAAAATGTCCAGAAATGATTGAAGCTACTGACTGAATGAAAGGAGCTGGCATCTCACTCTCTTTGAATCTTCTTTATCATGCTAAGAGGAGCAGGAAAAAGCAAAAAATTTCAGAATTGCGCCTTGCAATGCGGAGAAATTACTGTTTGTGCATTTACAAAATTCATTGATTTTTGCCATTGAAAAACATCATGTTATTCATATGCCAGGAATGATTGACGCTACTGACTGAAGGAAAGGAGCTGGCATCTCACTCTCTTTGAATCTTCTTTATCATGCTAAGAGGAGCAGGAAAAAGCAAAAAATTTCAGAATTGCACCTTGCAATGCGGAGAAATTACTGTTTGTGCATTTACAATATTCATTGATTTTTGCCATTGAAAAACGTCCAGAAATGATTGAAGCTACTGACTGAATGAAAGGAGCTGGCATCTCACTCTCTTTGAATCTTCTTTATCATGCTAAGAGGAGCAGGAAAAAGCAAAAAATTTCAGAATTGCTCCTTGCAATGCGGAGAAATTACTGTTTGTGCATTTACAATATTCATTGATTTTTGCGATTGAAAAACATCATGTTATTCATATACCAGAAATGATTGAAGCTACTGACTGAATGAAAGGAGCTGGCATCTCACTCTCTTTGAATCTTCTTTATCATGCTAAGAGGAGCAGGAAAAAGTAAAAAATTTCAGAATTGCACCTTGCAATGCGGAGAAATTACTGTTTGTGCATTTACAATATTCAATGATTTTTGCCATTGAAAAACGTCCAGAAATGATTGAAGCTACTGACTGAACGAAAGGAGCTGGCATCTCACTCTCTTTGAATCTTCTTTATCATGCTAAGAGGAGCAGGAAAAAGCAAAAAATTTCAGAATTGCACCTTGCAATGCGGAGAAATTACTGTTTGTGCATTTACAATATTCATTGATTTTTGCCATTGAAAAACATCATGTTATTCATATACCAGAAATGTTTGAAGCTACTGACTTAATGAAACGAGCTGGTATCTCACTCTTTGAATCTTCTTCATAATGCTAAGAGGAGCAGGAAAAAGCAAAAAATTTCAGAATTGCGCCTTGCAATGCGGAGAAATTACTGTTTGTGCATTTACAATATTCATTGATTTTTGCCATTGAAAAACGTCCAGAAATGATTGAAGCTACTGACAATGAAAGGAGCTGGCATCTCACTCTCTTTGAATCTTCTTTATCATGCTAAGAGGAGCAGGAAAAAGCAAAAAATTTCAGAATTGCACCTTGCAATGCTGAGAAATTACTGTTTGTGCATTTACAAAATTCATTGATTTTTACCATTGAAAAACATCATGTTATTCATATACCAGAAATGATTGAAGCTACTGACTGAATGAAAGGAGCTGGCATCTCACTCTCTTTGAATCTTCTTTATCATGGCTAAGAGGAGCAGGAAAAAGCAAAAAATTTCAGAATTGCACCTTGCAATGCGGAGAAATTACTGTTTGTGCATTTACAATATTCATTGATTTTTGCCATTGAAAAACATCATGTTATTCATATACCAGAAATGTTTGAAGCTACTGACTGAATGAAAGGAACTGACATCTCACTCTCTTTGAATCTTCTTTATCATGCTAAGAGGAGCAGGAAAAAGCAAAAAATTTCAGAATTGCACCTTGCAATGCGGAGAAATTACTGTTTGTGCATTTACAATATTCATTGATTTTTGCCATTGAAAAACGTCCAGAAATGATTGAAGCTACTGACTGAATGAAAGGAGCTGGCATCTCACTCTCTTTGAATCTTCTTTATCATGCTAAGAGGAGCAGGAAAAAGCAAAAAATTTCAGAATTGCACCTTGCAATGCGGAGAAATTACTGTTTGTGCATTTACAATATTCATTGATTTTTGCCATTGAAAAACGTCCAGAAATGATTGAAGCTACTGACTGAATGAAAGGAGCTGGCATCTCACTCTCTTTGAATCTTCTTTATCATGCTAAGAGGAGCAGGAAAAAGCAAAAAATTTCAGAATTGCTCCTTGCAATGCGGAGAAATTACTGTTTGTGCATTTACAATATTCATTGATTTTTGCGATTGAAAAACATCATGTTATTCATATAACAGAAATGATTGAAGCTACTGACTGAATGAAAGGAGCTGGCATCTCACTCTCTTTGAATCTTCTTTATCATGCTAAGAGGAGCAGGAAAAAGTAAAAAATTTCAGAATTGCACCTTGCAATGCGGAGAAATTACTGTTTGTGCATTTACAATATTCAATGATTTTTGCCATTGAAAAACGTCCAGAAATGATTGAAGCTACTGACTGAACGAAAGGAGCTGGCATCTCACTCTCTTTGAATCTTCTTTATCATGCTAAGAGGAGCAGGAAAAAGCAAAAAATTTCAGAATTGCACCTTGCAATGCGGAGAAATTACTGTTTGTGCATTTACAATATTCATTGATTTTTGCCATTGAAAAACATCATGTTATTCATATACCAGAAATGTTTGAAGCTACTGACTTAATGAAAGGAGCTGGTATCTCACTCTTTGAATCTTCTTCATAATGCTAAGAGGAGCAGGAAAAAGCAAAAAATTTCAGAATTGCGCCTTGCAATGCGGAGAAATTACTGTTTGTGCATTTACAATATTCATTGATTTTTGCCATTGAAAAACGTCCAGAAATGATTGAAGCTACTGACAATGAAAGGAGCTGGCATCTCACTCTCTTTGAATCTTCTTTATCATGCTAAGAGGAGCAGGAAAAAGCAAAAAATTTCAGAATTGCACCTTGCAATGCTGAGAAATTACTGTTTGTGCATATACAAAATTCATTGATTTTTACCATTGAAAAACATCATGTTATTCATATACCAGAAATGATTGAAGCTACTGACTGAATGAAAGGAGCTGGCATCTCACTCTCTTTGAATCTTCTTTATCATGGCTAAGAGGAGCAGGAAAAAGCAAAAAATTTCAGAATTGCACCTTGCAATGCGGAGAAATTACTGTTTGTGCATTTACAATATTCATTGATTTTTGCCATTGAAAAACATCATGTTATTCATATACCAGAAATGTTTGAAGCTACTGACTGAATGAAAGGAACTGACATCTCACTCTCTTTGAATCTTCTTTATCATGCTAAGAGGAGCAGGAAAAAGCAAAAAATTTCAGAATTGCACCTTGCAATGCGGAGAAATTACTGTTTGTGCATTTACAATATTCATTGATTTTTGCCATTGAAAAACGTCCAGAAATGATTGAAGCTACTGACTGAATGAAAGGAGCTGGCATCTCATTCTCTTTGAATCTTCTTTATCATGCTAAGAGGAGCAGGAAAAAGCAAAAAATTTCAGAATTGCACCTTGCAATGCCGAGAAATTACTGTTTGTGCATTTACAATATTCATTGATTTTTGCCATTGAAAAATGTCCAGAAATGATTGAAGCTACTGACTGAATGAAAGGAGCTGGCATCTCACTCTCTTTGAATCTTCTTTATCATGCTAAGAGGAGCAGGAAAAAGCAAAAAATTTCAGAATTGCGCCTTGCAATGCGGAGAAATTACTGTTTGTGCATTTACAAAATTCATTGATTTTTGCCATTGAAAAACATCATGTTATTCATATGCCAGGAATGATTGACGCTACTGACTGAAGGAAAGGAGCTGGCATCTCACTCTCTTTGAATCTTCTTTATCATGCTAAGAGGAGCAGGAAAAAGCAAAAAATTTCAGAATTGCACCTTGCAATGCGGAGAAATTACTGTTTGTGCATTTACAATATTCATTGATTTTTGCCATTGAAAAACGTCCAGAAATGATTGAAGCTACTGACTGAATGAAAGGAGCTGGCATCTCACTCTCTTTGAATCTTCTTTATCATGCTAAGAGGAGCAGGAAAAAGCAAAAAATTTCAGAATTGCTCCTTGCAATGCGGAGAAATTACTGTTTGTGCATTTACAATATTCATTGATTTTTGCGATTGAAAAACATCATGTTATTCATATACCAGAAATGATTGAAGCTACTGACTGAATGAAAGGAGCTGGCATCTCACTCTCTTTGAATCTTCTTTATCATGCTAAGAGGAGCAGGAAAAAGTAAAAAATTTCAGAATTGCACCTTGCAATGCGGAGAAATTACTGTTTGTGCATTTACAATATTCAATGATTTTTGCCATTGAAAAACGTCCAGAAATGATTGAAGCTACTGACTGAACGAAAGGAGCTGGCATCTCACTCTCTTTGAATCTTCTTTATCATGCTAAGAGGAGCAGGAAAAAGCAAAAAATTTCAGAATTGCACCTTGCAATGCGGAGAAATTACTGTTTGTGCATTTACAATATTCATTGATTTTTGCCATTGAAAAACATCATGTTATTCATATACCAGAAATGTTTGAAGCTACTGACTTAATGAAACGAGCTGGTATCTCACTCTTTGAATCTTCTTCATAATGCTAAGAGGAGCAGGAAAAAGCAAAAAATTTCAGAATTGCGCCTTGCAATGCGGAGAAATTACTGTTTGTGCATTTACAATATTCATTGATTTTTGCCATTGAAAAACGTCCAGAAATGATTGAAGCTACTGACAATGAAAGGAGCTGGCATCTCACTCTCTTTGAATCTTCTTTATCATGCTAAGAGGAGCAGGAAAAAGCAAAAAATTTCAGAATTGCACCTTGCAATGCTGAGAAATTACTGTTTGTGCATTTACAAAATTCATTGATTTTTACCATTGAAAAACATCATGTTATTCATATACCAGAAATGATTGAAGCTACTGACTGAATGAAAGGAGCTGGCATCTCACTCTCTTTGAATCTTCTTTATCATGGCTAAGAGGAGCAGGAAAAAGCAAAAAATTTCAGAATTGCACCTTGCAATGCGGAGAAATTACTGTTTGTGCATTTACAATATTCATTGATTTTTGCCATTGAAAAACATCATGTTATTCATATACCAGAAATGTTTGAAGCTACTGACTGAATGAAAGGAACTGACATCTCACTCTCTTTGAATCTTCTTTATCATGCTAAGAGGAGCAGGAAAAAGCAAAAAATTTCAGAATTGCACCTTGCAATGCGGAGAAATTACTGTTTGTGCATTTACAATATTCATTGATTTTTGCCATTGAAAAACGTCCAGAAATGATTGAAGCTACTGACTGAATGAAAGGAGCTGGCATCTCACTCTCTTTGAATCTTCTTTATCATGCTAAGAGGAGCAGGAAAAAGCAAAAAATTTCAGAATTGCACCTTGCAATGCGGAGAAATTACTGTTTGTGCATTTACAATATTCATTGATTTTTGCCATTGAAAAACGTCCAGAAATGATTGAAGCTACTGACTGAATGAAAGGAGCTGGCATCTCACTCTCTTTGAATCTTCTTTATCATGCTAAGAGGAGCAGGAAAAAGCAAAAAATTTCAGAATTGCACCTTGCAATGCGGAGAAATTACAGTTTGTGCATTTACAATATTCATTGATTTTTGCCATTGAAAAACGTCCAGAAATGATTGAAGCTACTGACTGAATAAAAGGAGCTGGCATCTCACTCTCTTTGAGTCTTCTTTATCATGCTAAGAGGAGCAGGAAAAAGCAAAAAATTTCAGAATTGCACCTTGCAATGCGGAGTAATTACTATTTGTGCATTTACAATATTCATTGATTTTTGCCATTGAAAAACGTCCAGAAATGATTGAAGCTACTGACTGAATGAAAGGAGCTGGCATCTCACTCTCTTTGAATCTTCTTTATCATGCTAAGAGGAGAAGGAAAAAGCAAAAAATTTCAGAATTGCACCTTGCAATGCGGAGAAATTACTGTTTGTGCATTTACAATATTCATTGATTTTTGACATTGAAAAACATGTTATTCATATACCAGAAATGTTTGAAGCTCCTGACTGAATGAAAGGAGCTGGCATCTCACTCTCTTTGAATCTTCTTTATCATGCTAAGAGGAGCAGGAAAAAGCAAAAAATTTCAGAATTGCACCTTGCAATGCGGAGAAATTACTGTTTGTGCATTTACAATATTCATTGATTTTTGCCATTGAAAAACGTCCAGAAATGATTGAAGCTACTGACTGAATGAAAGGAGCTGGCATCTCACTCTCTTTGAATCTTCTTTATCATGCTTAGAGGAGCAGGAAAAAGCAAAAAATTTCAGAATTGCACCTTGCAATGCGGAGAAATTACTGTTTGTGCATTTACAATATTCATTGATTTTTGCCATTGAAAAATGTCCAGAAATGATTGAAGCTACTGACTGAATGAAAGGAGCTGGCATCTCACTCTCTTTGAATCTTCTTTATCATGCTAAGAGGAGCAGGAAAAAGCAAAAAATTTCAGAATTGCGCCTTGCAATGCGGAGAAATTACTGTTTGTGCATTTACAAAATTCATTGATTTTTGCCATTGAAAAACATCATGTTATTCATATACCAGAAATGATTGAAGCTACTGACTGAAGGAAAGGAGCTGGCATCTCACTCTCTTTGAATCTTCTTTATCATGCTAAGAGGAGCAGGAAAAAGCAAAAAATTTCAGAATTGCACCTTGCAATGCGGAGAAATTACTGTTTGTGCATTTACAATATTCATTGATTTTTGCCATTGAAAAAAGTCCAGAAATGATTGAAGCTACTGACTGAATGAAAGGAGCTGGCATCTCACTCTCTTTGAATCTTCTTTATCATGCTAAGAGGAGCAGGAAAAAGCAAAAAATTTCAGAATTGCACCTTGCAATGCGGAGAAATTACAGTTTGTGCATTTACAATATTCATTGATTTTTGCCATTGAAAAACGTCCAGAAATGATTGAAGCTACTGACTGAATAAAAGGAGCTGGCATCTCACTCTCTTTGAGTCTTCTTTATCATGCTAAGAGGAGCAGGAAAAAGCAAAAAATTTCAGAATTGCACCTTGCAATGCGGAGTAATTACTATTTGTGCATTTACAATATTCATTGATTTTTGCCATTGAAAAACGTCCAGAAATGATTGAAGCTACTGACTGAATGAAAGGAGCTGGCATCTCACTCTCTTTGAATCTTCTTTATCATGCTAAGAGGAGAAGGAAAAAGCAAAAAATTTCAGAATTGCACCTTGCAATGCGGAGAAATTACTGTTTGTGCATTTACAATATTCATTGATTTTTGACATTGAAAAACATGTTATTCATATACCAGAAATGTTTGAAGCTCCTGACTGAATGAAAGGAGCTGGCATCTCACTCTCTTTGAATCTTCTTTATCATGCTAAGAGGAGCAGGAAAAAGCAAAAAATTTCAGAATTGCACCTTGCAATGCGGAGAAATTACTGTTTGTGCATTTACAATATTCATTGATTTTTGCCATTGAAAAACGTCCAGAAATGATTGAAGCTACTGACTGAATGAAAGGAGCTGGCATCTCACTCTCTTTGAATCTTCTTTATCATGCTTAGAGGAGCAGGAAAAAGCAAAAAATTTCAGAATTGCACCTTGCAATGCGGAGAAATTACTGTTTGTGCATTTACAATATTCATTGATTTTTGCCATTGAAAAATGTCCAGAAATGATTGAAGCTACTGACTGAATGAAAGGAGCTGGCATCTCACTCTCTTTGAATCTTCTTTATCATGCTAAGAGGAGCAGGAAAAAGCAAAAAATTTCAGAATTGCGCCTTGCAATGCGGAGAAATTACTGTTTGTGCATTTACAAAATTCATTGATTTTTGCCATTGAAAAACATGTTATTCATATACCAGAAATGTTTGAAGCTACTGACTGAATGAAAGGAGCTGGCACCTCACTCTCTTTGAATCTTCTTTATCATGCTAAGAGGAGCGAGAAAAAGCAAAAAATTTCAGAATTGCACCTTGCAATGCGGAGAAATTACTGTTTGTGCATTTACAATATTCATTGATTTTTGCCATTGAAAAACGTCCAGAAATGATTGAAGGTACTGACTGAAGGAAAGGAGCTGGCATCTCACTCTCTTTGAATCTTCTTTATCATGCTAAGAGGAGCAGGAAAAAGCAAAAAATTTCAGAATTGCACCTTGCAATGCGGAGAAATTACTGTTTGTGCATTTACAATATTCATTGATTTTTGCCATTGAAAAAAGTCCAGAAATGATTGAAGCTACTGACTGAATGAAAGGAGCTGGCATCTCACTCTCTTTGAATCTTCTTTATCATGCTAAGAGGAGCAGGAAAAAGCAAAAAATTTCAGAATTGCACCTTGCAATGCGGAGAAATTACTGTTTGTGCATTTACAATATTCATTGATTTTTGCAATTGAAAAACGTCCAGAAATGATTGAAACTACTGACTGAATGAAAGGAGCTGGCATCTCACTCTCTTTGAATCTTCTTTATCATGCTAAGAGGAGCAGGAAAAAGTAAAAAATTTCAGAATTGCACCTTGCAATGCGGAGAAATTACTGTTTGTGCATTTACAATATTCAATGATTTTTGCCATTGAAAAACGTCCAGAAATGACTGAAGCTACTGACTGAACGAAAGGAGCTGGCATCTCACTCTCTTTGAATCTTCTTTATCATGCTAAGAGGAGCAAGAAAAAGCAAAAAATTTTAGAATTGCACCTTGCAATGCGGAGAAATTACTGTTTGTGCATTTACAATATTCATTGATTTTTGCCATTGAAAAACATCATGTTATTCATATACCAGAAATGTTTGAAGCTACTGACTGAATGAAAGGAGCTGGTATCTCACTCTCTTTGAATCTTCTTCATAATGCTAAGAGGAGCAGGAAAAAGCAAAAAATTTCAGAATTGCACCTTGCAATGCGGAGAAATTACTGTTTGTGCATTTACAATATTCATTGATTTTTGCCATTGAAAAACGTCAAGAAATGATTGAAGCTACTGACAATGAAAGGAGCTGGCTTCTCACTCTCTTTGAATCTTCTTTATCATGCTAAGAGGAGCAGGAAAAAGCAAAAAATTTCAGAATTGCACCTTGCAATGCTGAGAAATTACTGTTTGTGCATTTACAAAATTCATTGATTTTTGCCATTGAAAAACATCATGTTATTCATATACCAGAAATGATTGAAGCTACTGACTGAATGAAAGGAGCTGGCATCTCACTCTCTTTGAATCTTCTTTATCATGCTAAGAGGAGCAGGAAAAAGCAAAAAATTTCAGAATTGCACCTTGCAATGCGGAGAAATTACTGTTTGTGCATTTACAATATTCATTGATTTTTGCCATTGAAAAACATCATGTTATTCATATACCAGAAATGTTTGAAGCTACTGACTGAATGAAAGGAGCTGACATCTCACTCTCTTTGAATCTTCTTTATCATGCTAAGAGGAGCAGGAAAAAGCAAAAAATTTCAGAATTGCACCTTGCAATGCGGAGAAATTACTGTTTGTGCATTTACAATATTCATTGATTTTTGCCATTGAAAAACGTCCAGAAATGATAGAAGCTACTGACTGAATGAAAGGAGCTGGCATCTCACTCTCTTTGAATCTTCTTTATCATGCTAAGAGGAGCAGGAAAAAGCAAAAAATTTCAGAATTGCACCTTGCAATGCGGAGAAATTACTGTTTGTGCATTTACAATATTCATTGATTTTTGCCATTGAAAAACGTCCAGAAATGATTGAAGCTACTGACTGAATGAAAGGAGCTGGCATCTCACTCTCTTTGAATCTTCTTTATCATGCTAAGAGGAGCAGGAAAAAGCAAAAAATTTCAGAATTGCACCTTGCAATGCGGAGAAATTACTGTTTGTGCATTTACAATATTCATTGATTTTTGCCATTGAAAAACGTCCAGAAATGATTGAAGCTACTGACTGAATGAAAGGAGCTGGCATCTCACTCTCTTTGAATCTTCTTTATCATGCTAAGAGGAGCAGGAAAAAGCAAAAAATTTCAGAATTGCACCTTGCAATGCGGAGAAATTAATGTTTGTGCATTTACAATATTCATTGATTTTTGCCATTGAAAAACATGTTATTCATATACCAGAAATGTTTGAAGCTCCTGACTGAATGAAAGGAGCTGGCACCTCACTCTCTTTGAATCTTCTTTATCATGCTAAGAGGAGCAGGAAAAAGCAAAAAATTTCAGAATTGCACCTTGCAATGCGGAGAAATTACTCTTTGTGCATTTACAATATTCATTGATTTTTGCCATTGAAAAACGTCCAGAAATGATTGAAGCTACTGACTGAATGAAAGGAGCTGGCATCTCACTCTCTTTGAATCTTCTTTATCATGCTAAGAGGAGCAGGGAAAAGCAAAAAATTTCAGAATTGCACCTTGCAATGCGGAGAAATTACTGTTTGTGCATTTACAATATTCATTGATTTTTGCCATTGAAAAATGTCCAGAAATGATTGAAGCTACTGACTGAATGAAAGGAGCTGGCATCTCACTCTCTTTGAATCTTCTTTATCATGCTAAGAGGAGCAGGAAAAAGCAAAAAATTTCAGAATTGCGCCTTGCAATGCGGAGAAATTACTGTTTGTGCATTTACAAAATTCATTGATTTTTGCCATTGAAAAACATCATGTTATTCATATACCAGAAATGTTTGAAGCTACTGACTGAATGAAAGGAGCTGGTATCTCACTCTCTTTGAATCTTCTTCATAATGCTAAGAGGAGCAGGAAAAAGCAAAAAATTTCAGAATTGCACCTTGCAATGCGGAGAAATTACTGTTTGTGCATTTACAATATTCATTGATTTTTGCCATTGGAAAACGTCCAGAAATGATTGAAGCTACTGACAATGAAAGGAGCTGGCATCTCACTCTCTTTGAATCTTCTTTATCATGCTAAGAGGAGCAGGAAAAAGCAAAAAATTTCAGAATTGCACCTTGCAATGCTGAGAAATTACTGTTTGTGCATTTACAAAATTCATTGATTTTTGCCATTGAAAAACATCATGTTATTCATATACCAGAAATGATTGAAGCTACTGACTGAATGAAAGGAGCTGGCATCTCACTCTCTTTGAATCTTCTTTATCATGCTAAGAGGAGCAGGAAAAAGCAAAAAATTTCAGAATTGCACCTTGCAATGCGGAGAAATTACTGTTTGTGCATTTACAATATTCATTGATTTTTGCCATTGAAAAACATCATGTTATTCATATACCAGAAATGTTTGAAGCTACTTACTGAATGAAAGGAGCTGACATCTCACTCTCTTTGAATCTTCTTTATCATGCTAAGAGGAGCAGGAAAAAGCAAAAAATTTCAGAATTGCACCTTGCAATGCGGAGAAATTACTGTTTGTGCATTTACAATATTCATTGATTTTTGCCATTGAAAAACGTCCAGAAATGATTGAAGCTACTGACTGAATGAAAGGAGCTGGCATCTCACTCTCTCTGAAACTTCTTTATCATGCTAAGAGGAGCAGGAAAAAGCAAAAAATTTCAGAATTGCACCTTGCAATGCGGAGAAATTACTGTTTGTGCATTTACAATATTCATTGATTTTTGCCATTGAAAAACGTCCAGAAATGATTGAAGCTACTGACTGAATGAAAGGAGCTGGCATCTCACTCTCTTTGAATCTTCTTTATCATGCTAAGAGGAGCAGGAAAAAGCAAAAAATTTCAGAATTGCACCTTGCAATGCGGAGAAATTACAGTTTGTGCATTTACAATATTCATTGATTTTTGCCATTGAAAAACGTCCAGAAATGATTGAAGCTACTGACTGAATGAAAGGAGCTGGCATCTCACTCTCTTTGAATCTTCTTTATCATGCTAAGAGGAGCAGGAAAAAGCAAAAAATTTCAGAATTGCACCTTGCAATGCGGAGAAATTACTGTTTGTGCATTTACAATATTCATTGATTTTTGCCATTGAAAAACGTCCAGAAATGATTGAAGCTACTGACTGAATGAAAGGAGCTGGCATCTCACTCTCTTTGAATCTTCTTTATCATGCTAAGAGTAGCAGGAAAAAGCAAAAAATTTCAAAATTGCACCTTGCAATGACGAGAAATTACTGTTTGTGCATTTACAATATTCATTGATTTTTGCCATTGAAAAACATGTTATTCATATACCAGAAATGTTTGAAGCTCCTGACTGAATGAAAGGAGCTGGCACCTCACTCTCTTTGAATCTTCTTTATCATGCTAAGAGGAGCAGGAAAAAGCAAAAAATTTCAGAATTGCACCTTGCAATGCGGAGAAATTACTGTTTGTGCATTTACAATATTCATTGATTTTTGCCATTGAAAAACGTCCAGAAATGATTGAAGCTACTGACTGAATGAAAGGAGCTGGCATCTCACTCTCTCTGAATCTTCTTTATCATGCTAAGAGGAGCAGGAAAAAGCAAAAAATTTCAGAATTGCACCTTGCAATGCGGAGAAATTACTGTTTGTGCATTTACAATATTCATTGATTTTTGCCATTGAAAAATGTCCAGAAATGATTGAAGCTACTGACTGAATGAAAGGAGCTGGCATCTCACTCTCTTTGAATCTTCTTTATCATGCTAAGAGGAGCAGGAAAAAGCAAAAAATTTCAGAATTGCACCTTGCAATGTGGAGAAATTACTGTTTGTGCATTTACAATATTCATTGATTTTTGCCATTGAAAAACGTCCAGAAATGATTGAAGCTACTGACTGAATGAAAGGAGCTGGCATCTCACTCTCTTTGAATCTTCTTTATCATGCTAAGAGGAGCAGGAAAAAGCAAAAAATTTCAGAATTGCACCTTGCAATGCGGAGAAATTACTGTTTGTGCATTTACAATATTCATTGATTTTTGCGATTGAAAAACATCATGTTATTCATATACCAGAAATGATTGAAGCTACTGACTGAATGAAAGGAGCTGGCATCTCACTCTCTTTGAATCTTCTTTATCATGCTAAGAGGAGCAGGAAAAAGTAAAAAATTTCAGAATTGCACCTTGCAATGCGGAGAAATTACTGTTTGTGCATTTACAATATTCAATGATTTTTGCCATTGAAAAACGTCCAGAAATGATTGAAGCTACTGACTGAATGAAAGGAGCTGGCATCTCACTCTCTTTGAATCTTGTTTATCATGCTAAGAGGAGCACGAAAAAGCAAAAAATTTCAGAATTGCACCTTGCAATGCGGAGAAATTACTGTTTGTGCATTTACAATATTCATTGATTTTTGCCATTGAAAAACGTCCAGAAATGATTGAAGCTACTGACTGAATGAAAGGAGCTGGCATCTCACTCTCTTTGAATCTTCTTTATCATGCTAAGAGGAGCAGGAAAAAGCAAAAAATTTCAGAATTGCACCTTGCAATGCGGAGAAATTACTGTTTGTGCATTTACTATATTCATTGATTTTTGCCATTGAAAAACATCGTTATTCATATACCAGAAATGATTGAAGCTACTGACTGAATGAAAGAGCTGGCATCTCACTCTCTTTGAATCTTCTTTATCATGCTAAGAGGAGCAGGAAAAAGTAAAAAATTTCAGAATTGCACCTTGCAATGCGGAGAAATTACTGTTTGTGCATTTACAATATTCATTGATTTTTGCCATTGAAAAACATCATGTTATTCATATACCAGAAATGATTGAAGCTACTGACTGAATGAAAGGAGCTGGCATCTCACTCTCTTTGAATCTTCTTTATCATGCTAAGAGGAGCAGGAAAAAGTAAAAAATTTCAGAATTGCACCTTGCAATGCAGAGAAATTAATGTTTGTGCATTTACAATATTCAATGATTTTTGCCATTGAAAAACGTCCAGAAATGATTGAAGCTACTGACTGAACGAAAGGAGCTGGCATCTCGCTCTCTTTAAATCTTCTTTATCATGCAAAGAGGAGCAGGAAAAAGCAAAAAATTTCAGAATTGCACCTTGCAATGCGGAGAAATCACTGTTTGTGCATTTAAAATATTCATTGATTTTTGCCATTGAAAAACATCATGTTATTCATATACCAGAAATGTTTGAAGCTACTGACTGAATGAAAGGAGCTGGCATCTCACTCTCTTTGAATCTTCTTTATCATGCTAAGAGGAGCAGGAAAAAGCAAAAAATTTCAGAATTGCACCTTGCAATGCGGAGAAATTACTGTTTGTGCATTTACAATATTCATTGATTTTTGCCATTGAAAAACGTCCAGAAATGATTGAAGCTACTGACTGAATGAAAGGAGCTGGCATCTCACTCTCTTTGAATCTTCTTTATCATGCTAAGAGGAGCAGGAAAAAGCAAAAAATTTCAGAATTGCACCTTGCAATGCGGAGAAATTACAGTTTGTGCATTTACAATATTCATTGATTTTTGCCATTGAAAAACGTCCAGAAATGATTGAAGCTACTGACTGAATGAAAGGAGCTGGCATCTCACTCTCTTTGAATCTTCTTTATCATGCTAAGAGGAGCAGGAAAAAGCAAAAAATTTCAGACTTGCACCTTGCAATGCGGAGAAATTACTGTTTGTGCATTTACAATATTCATTGATTTTTGCCATTGAAAAACATCATGTTATTCATATACCAGAAATGTTTGAAGCTACTGACTGAATCAAAGGAGCTGGCATCTCACTCTCTTTGAATCTTCTTTATCATGCTAAGAGGAGCAGGAAAAAGCAAAAAATTTCAGAATTGCACCTTGCAATGCGGAGAAATTAGTTTGTGCATTTACAATATTCATTGATTTTTGCCATTGAAAAACGTCCAGAAATGATTGAAGCTACTGACTGAATGAAAGGAGCTGGCATCTCACTCTCTTTGAATCTTCTTTATCATGCTAAGAGGAGCAGGAAAAAGCAAAAAATTTCAGAATTGCACCTTGCAATGCGGAGAAATTACTGTTTGTGCATTTACAATATTCATTGATTTTTGCCATTGAAAAACGTCCAGAAATGATTGAAGCTACTGACTGAATGAAAGGAGCTGGCATCTCACTCTCTTTGAATCTTCTTTATCATGCTAAGAGGAGCAGGAAAAAGCAAAAAATTTCAGAATTGCACCTTGCAATGCGGAGAAATTACTGTTTGTGCATTTACAATATTCATTGATTTTTGCCATTGAAAATCATGTTATTCATATACCAGAAATGTTTGAAGCTACTGACTGAATGAAAGGAGCTGGCACCTCACTCTCTTTGAATCTTCTTTATCATGCTAAGAGGAGCGGGAAAAAGCAAAAAATTTCAGAATTGCACCTTGCAATGCGGAGAAATTACTGTTTGTGCATTTACAATATTCATTGATTTTTGCCATTGAAAAACGTCCAGAAATGATTGAAGGTACTGACTGAATGAAAGGAGCTGGCATCTCACTCTCTTTGAATCTTCTTTATCATGCTAAGAGGAGCAGGAAAAAGCAAAAAATTTCAGAATTGCACCTTGCAATGCGGAGAAATTACTGTTTGTGCATTTACAATATTCATTGATTTTTGCCATTGAAAAACATCATGTTATTCATATACCAGAAATGTTTGAAGCTACTGACTGAATGAAAGGAGTTGGCATCTCACTCTCTTTGAATCTTCTTTATCATGCTAAGAGGAGCAGGAAAAAGCAAAAAATTTCAGAATTGCACCTTGCAATGCGGAGAAATTACTGTTTGTGCATTTACAATATTCATTGATTTTTGCCATTGAAAAACATCATGTTATTCATATACCAGAAATGTTTGAAGCTACTGACTGAATGAAAGGAGCTGGCATCTCACTCTCTTTGAATCTTCTTTATCATGCTAAGAGGAGCAGGAAAAAGCAAAAAATTTTAGAATTGCACATTGCAATGTGGAGAAATTACTGTTTGTGCATTTACAATATTCATTGATTTTTACCATTGAAAAACGTCCAGAAATGATTGAAGCTACTGACTGAATGAAAGTAGCTGGCATCTCACTCTCTTTGAATCTTCTTTATCATGCTAAGAGGAGCAGGAAAAAGCAAAAAATTTCAGACTTGCACCTTGCAATGCGGAGAAATTACTGTTTGTGCATTTACAATATTCATTGATTTTTGCCATTGAAAAACATCATGTTATTCATATACCAGAAATGTTTGAAGCTACTGACTGAATGAAAGGAGCTGGCATCTCACTCTCTTTGAATCTTCTTTATCATGCTAAGAGGAGCAGGAAAAAGCAAAAAATTTCAGAATTGCACCTTGCAATGCGGAGAAATTACTGTTTGTGCATTTACAATATTCATTGATTATTGCCATTGAAAAACGTCCAGAAATGATTGAAGCTACTGACTGAATGAAAGGAGCTGGCATCTCACTCTCTTTGAATCTTCTTTATCATGCTAAGAGGAGCAGGAAAAAGCAAAAAATTTCAGAATTGCACCTTGCAATGCGGAGAAATTACTGTTTGTGCATTTACAATATTCATTGATTTTTGCCATTGAAAAACGTCCAGAAATGATTGAAGCTACTGACTGAATGAAAGGAGCTGGCATCTCACTCTCTTTGAATCTTCTTTATCATGCTAAGAGGAGCAGGAAAAAGCAAAAAATTTCAGAATTGCACCTTGCAATGCGGAGAAATTACTGTTTGTGCATTTACAATATTCATTGATTTTTGCCATTGAAAAACATGTTATTCATATACCAGAAATGTTTGAAGCTACTGACTGAATGAAAGGAGCTGGCACCTCACTCTCTTTGAATCTTCTTTATCATGCTAAGAGGAGCGAGAAAAAGCAAAAAATTTCAGAATTGCACCTTGCAATGCGGAGAAATTACTGTTTGTGCATTTATAATATTCAATGATTTTTGCCATTGAAAAATGTCCAGAAATGATTGAAGCTACTGACTGAACGAAAGGAGCTGGCATCTCACTCTCTTTGAATCTTCTTTATCATGCTAAGAGGAGCAGGAAAAAGCAAAAAATTTCAGAATTGCACCTTGCAATGCGGAGAAATTACTGTTTGTGCATTTACAATATTCATTGATTTTTGCCATTGAAAAACGTCCAGAAATGATTGAAGCTACTGACTGAATGAAAGGAGCTGGCATCTCACTCTCTTTGAATCTTCTTTATCATGCTAAGAGGAGCAGGAAAAAGCAAAAAATTTCAGAATTGCACCTTGCAATGCGGAGAAATTACTGTTTGTGCATTTACAATATTCATTGATTTTTGCCATTGAAAAACATCATGTTATTCATATACCAGAAATGTTTGAAGCTACTGGCTGAATGAAAGGAGCTGACATCTCACTCTCTTTGAATCTTCTTTATCATGCTAAGAGGAGCAGGAAAAAGCAAAAAATTTCAGAATTGCACCTTGCAATGCGGAGAAATTACTGTTTGTGCATTTACAATATTCATTGATTTTTGCCATTGAAAAACGTCCAGAAATGATTGAAGCTACTGACTGAATGAAAGGAGCTGGCATCTCACTCTCTTTGAATCTTCTTTATCATGCTAAGAGGAGCAGGAAAAAGCAAAAAATTTCAGAATTGCACCTTGCAATGCGGAGAAATTACTGTTTGTGCATTTACAATATTCATTGATTTTTGCCATTGAAAAACATCATGTTATTCATATACCAGAAATGTTTGAAGCTACTGACTGAATGAAAGGAGCTGGCATCTCACTCTCTTTGAATCTTCTTTATCATGCTAAGAGGAGCAGGAAAAAGCAAAAAATTTCAGAATTGCACCTTGCAATGTGGAGAAATTACTGTTTGTGCATTTACAATATTCATTGATTTTTGCCATTGAAAAACATCATGTTATTCATATACCAGAAATGTTTGAAGCTACTGACTGAATGAAAGGAGCTGGCATCTCACTCTCTTTGAATCTTCTTTATCATGCTAAGAGGAGCAGGAAAAAGCAAAAAATTTCAGAATTGCACCTTGCAATGTGGAGAAATTACTGTTTGTGCATTTACAATATTCATTGATTTTTACCATTGAAAAACGTCCAGAAATGATTGAAGCTACTGACTGAATGAAAGTAGCTGGCATCTCACTCTCTTTGAATCTTCTTTATCATGCTAAGAGGAGCAGGAAAAAGCAAAAAATTTCAGACTTGCACCTTGCAATGCGGAGAAATTACTGTTTGTGCATTTACAATATTCATTGATTTTTGCCATTGAAAAACATCATGTTATTCATATACCAGAAATGTTTGAAGCTACTGACTGAATGAAAGGAGCTGGCATCTCACTCTCTTTGAATCTTCTTTATCATGCTAAGAGGAGCAGGAAAAAGCAAAAAATTTCAGAATTGCACCTTGCAATGTGGAGAAATTACTGATTGTGCATTTACAATATTCATTGATTTTTACCATTGAAAAACGTCCAGAAATGATTGAAGCTACTGACTGAATGAAAGTAGCTGGCATCTCACTCTCTTTGAATCTTCTTTATCATGCTAAGAGGAGCAGGAAAAAGCAAAAAATTTCAGACTTGCACCTTGCAATGCGGAGAAATTACTGTTTGTGCATTTACAATATTCATTGATTTTTGCCATTGAAAAACATCATGTTATTCATATACCAGAAATGTTTGAAGCTACTGACTGAATCAAAGGAGCTGGCATCTCACTCTCTTTGAATCTTCTTTATCATGCTAAGAGGAGCAGGAAAAAGCAAAAAATTTCAGAATTGCACCTTGCAATGCGGAGAAATTACTGTTTGTGCATTTACAATATTCATTGATTTTTGCCATTGAAAAACGTCCAGAAATGATTGAAGCTACTGACTGAATGAAAGGAGCTGGCATCTCACTCTCTTTGAATCTTCTTTATCATGCTAAGAGGAGCAGGAAAAAGCAAAAAATTTCAGAATTGCACCTTGCAATGCGGAGAAATTACTGTTTGTGCATTTACAATATTCATTGATTTTTGCCATTGAAAAACGTCCAGAAATGATTGAAGCTACTGACTGAATGAAAGGAGCTGGCATCTCACTCTCTTTGAATCTTCTTTATCATGCTAAGAGGAGCAGGAAAAAGCAAAAAATTTCAGAATTGCACCTTGCAATGCGGAGAAATTACTGTTTGTGCATTTACAATATTCATTGATTTTTGCCATTGAAAAACATCATGTTATTCATATACCAGAAATGTTTGAAGCTACTGACTGAATGAAAGGAGCTGGCATCTCACTCTCTTTGAATCTTCTTTATCATGCTAAGAGGAGCAGGAAAAAGCAAAAAATTTTAGAATTGCACATTGCAATGTGGAGAAATTACTGTTTGTGCATTTACAATATTCATTGATTTTTACCATTGAAAAACATCCAGAAATGATTGAAGCTACTTACTGAATGAAAGTAGCTGGCATCTCACTCTCTTTGAATCTTCTTTATCATGCTAAGAGGAGCAGGAAAAAGCAAAAAATTTCAGACTTGCACCTTGCAATGCGGAGAAATTACTGTTTGTGCATTTACAATATTCATTGATTTTTGCCATTGAAAAACATTATGTTATTCATATACCAGAAATGTTTGAAGCTACTGACTGAATGAAAGGAGCTGGCATCTCACTCTCTTTGAATCTTCTTTATCATGCTAAGAGGAGCAGGAAAAAGCAAAAAATTTCAGAATTGCACCTTGCAATGCGGAGAAATTACTGTTTGTGCATTTACAATATTCATTGATTTTTGCCATTGAAAAACGTCCAGAAATGATTGAAGCTACTGACTGAATGAAAGGAGCTGGCATCTCACTCTCTTTGAATCTTCTTTATCATGCTAAGAGGAGCAGGAAAAAGCAAAAAATTTCAGAATTGCACCTTGCAATGCGGAGAAATTACTGTTTGTGCATTTACAATATTCATTGATTTTTGCCATTGAAAAACGTCCAGAAATGATTGAAGCTACTGACTGAATGAAAGGAGCTGGCATCTCACTCTCTTTGAATCTTCTTTATCATGCTAAGAGGAGCAGGAAAAAGCAAAAAATTTCAGAATTGCACCTTGCAATGCGGAGAAATTACTGTTTGTGCATTTACAATATTCATTGATTTTTGCCATTGAAAAACATGTTATTCATATACCAGAAATGTTTGAAGCTACTGACTGAATGAAAGGAGCTGGCACCTCACTCTCTTTGAATCTTCTTTATCATGCTAAGAGGAGCGAGAAAAAGCAAAAAATTTCAGAATTGCACCTTGCAATGCGGAGAAATTACTGTTTGTGCATTTACAATATTCATTGATTTTTGCCATTGAAAAACGTCCAGAAATGATTGAAGGTACTGACTGAATGAAAGGAGCTGGCATCTCACTCTCTTTGAATCTTCTTTATCATGCTAAGAGGAGCAGGAAAAAGCAAAAAATTTCAGAATTGCACCTTGCAATGCGGAGAAATTACTGTTTGTGCATTTACAATATTCATTGATTTTTGCCATTGAAAAACGTCCAGAAATGATTGAAGCTACTGACTGAATGAAAGGAGCTGGCATCTCACTCTCTTTGAATGTTCTTTATCATGCTAAGAGGAGCAGGAAAAAGCAAAAAATTTCAGAATTGCTCCTTGCAATGTGGAGAAATTACTGTTTGTGCATTTACAATATTCATTGATTTTTACCATTGAAAAACGTCCAGAAATGATTGAAGCTACTGACTGAATGAAAGTAGCTGGCATCTCACTCTCTTTGAATCTTCTTTATCATGCTAAGAGGAGCAGGAAAAAGCAAAAATTTTCAGACTTGCACCTTGCAATGCGGAGAAATTACTGTTTGTGCATTTACAATATTCATTGATTTTTGCCATTGAAAAACGTCCAGAAATGATTGAAGGTACTGACTGAATGAAAGGAGCTGGCATCTCACTCTCTTTGAATCTTCTTTATCATGCTAAGAGGAGCAGGAAAAAGCAAAAAATTTTAGAATTGCACATTGCAATGTGGAGAAATTACTGTTTGTGCATTTACAATATTCATTGATTTTTACCATTGAAAAACGTCCAGAAATGATTGAAGCTACTGACTGAATGAAAGTAGCTGGCATCTCACTCTCTTTGAATCTTCTTTATCATGCTAAGAGGAGCAGGAAAAAGCAAAAAATTTCAGACTTGCACCTTGCAATGCGGAGAAATTACTGTTTGTGCATTTACAATATTCATTGATTTTTGCCATTGAAAAACATCATGTTATTCATATACCAGAAATGTTTGAAGCCACTGACTGAATGAAAGGAGCTGGCATCTCACTCTCTTTGAATCTTCTTTATCCTGCTAAGAGGAGCAGGAAAAAGCAAAAAATTTCAGAATTGCACCTTGCAATGCGGAGAAATTACTGTTTGTGCATTTACAATATTCATTGATTTTTGCCATTGAAAAACGTCCAGAAATGATTGAAGCTACTGACTGAATGAAAGGAGCTGGCATCTCACTCTCTTTGTATCTTCTTTATCATGCTAAGAGGAGCAGGAAAAAGCAAAAAATTTCAGAATTGCACCTTGCAATGCGGAGAAATTACTGTTTGTGCATTTACAATATTCATTGATTTTTGCCATTGAAAAACGTCCAGAAATGATTGAAGCTACTGACTGAATGAAAGGAGCTGGCATCTCACTCTCTTTGAATCTTCTTTATCATGCTAAGAGGAGCAGGAAAAAGCAAAAAATTTCAGAATTGCACGTTGCAATGCGGAGAAATTACTGTTTGTGCATTTACAATATTCATTGATTTTTGCCATTGAAAAACATGTTATTCATATACCAGAAATGTTTGAAGCTACTGACTGAATGAAAGGAGCTGGCACCTCACTCTCTTTGAATCTTCTTTATCATGCTAAGAGGAGCGGGAAAAAGCAAAAAATTTCAGAATTGCACCTTGCAATGCGGAGAAATTACTGTTTGTGCATTTACAATATTCATTGATTTTTGCCATTGAAAAACGTCCAGAAATGATTGAAGGTACTGACTGAATGAAAGGAGCTGGCATCTCACTCTCTTTGAATCTTCTTTATCATGCTAAGAGGAGCAGGAAAAAGCAAAAAATTTCAGAATTGCACCTTGCAATGCGGAGAAATTACTGTTTGTGCATTTACAATATTCATTGATTTTTGCCATTGAAAAACGTCCAGAAATGATTGAAGCTACTGACTGAATGAAAGGAGCTGGCATCTCACTCTCTTTGAATCTTCTTTATCACGCTAAGAGGAGCAGGAAAAAGCAAAAAATTTCAGAATTGCACCTTGCAATGCGGAGAAATTACAGTTTGTGCATTTACAATATTCATTGATTTTTGCCATTGAAAAACATCCAGAAATGATTGAAGCTACTGACTGAATGAAAGAAGCTGGCATCTCACTCTCTTTGAATCTTCTTTATCATGCTAAGAGGAGCAGGAAAAAGCAAAAAATTTCAGAATTGCACCTTGCAATGCGGAGAAATTACTGTTTGTGCATTTACAATATTCATTGATTTTTGCCATTGAAAAACATCATGTTATTCATATACCAGAAATGTTTGAAGCTACTGACTGAATGAAAGGAGCTGGCATCTCACTCTCTTTGAATCTTCTTTATCATGCTAAGAGGAGCAGGAAAAAGCAAAAAATTTCAGAATTGCACCTTGCAATGTGGAGAAATTACTGTTTGTGCATTTACAATATTCATTGATTTTTACCATTGAAAAACGTCCAGAAATGATTGAAGCTACTGACTGAATGAAAGGAGCTGGCATCTCACTCTCTTTGAATCTTCTTTATCATGCTAAGAGGAGCAGGAAAAAGCAAAAAATTTCAGACTTGCACCTTGCAATGCGGAGAAATTACTGTTTGTGCATTTACAATATTCATTGATTTTTGCCATTGAAAAACATCATGTTATTCATATACCAGAAATGTTTGAAGCTACTGACTGAATGAAAGGAGCTGGCATCTCACTCTCTTTGAATCTTCTTTATCATGCTGAGGAGCAGGAAAAAGCAAAAAATTTCAGACTTGCACCTTGCAATGCGGAGAAATTACTGTTTGTGCATTTACAATATTCATTGATTTTTGCCATTGAAAAACATCATGTTATTCATATACCAGAAATGTTTGAAGCTACTGACTGAATGAAAGGAGCTGGCATCTCACTCTCTTTGAATCTTCTTTATCATGCTAAGAGGAGCAGGAAAAAGCAAAAAATTTCAGAATTGCACCTTGCAATGCGGAGAAATTACTGTTTGTGCATTTACAATATTCATTGATTTTTGCCATTGAAAAACGTCCAGAAATGATTGAAGCTACTGACTGAATGAAAGGAGCTGGCATCTCACTCTCTTTGAATCTTCTTTATCATGCTAAGAGGAGCAGGAAAAAGCAAAAAATTTCAGAATTGCACCTTGCAATGCGGAGAAATTACTGTTTGTGCATTTACAATATTCATTGATTTTTGCCATTGAAAAACGTCCAGAAATGATTGAAGCTACTGACTGAATGAAAGGAGCTGGCATCTCACTCTCTTTGAATCTTCTTTATCATGCTAAGAGGAGCAGGAAAAAGCAAAAAATTTCAGAATTGCACCTTGCAATGCGGAGAAATTACTGTTTGTGCATTTACAATATTCGTTGATTTTTGCCATTGAAAAACGTCCAGAAATGATTGAAGCTACTGACTGAATGAAAGGAGCTGGCATCTCACTCTCTTTGAATCTTCTTTATCATGCTAAGAGGAGCAGGAAAATGCAAAAAATTTCAGAATTGCACCTTGCAATGCGGAGAAATTACAGTTTGTGCATTTACAATATTCATTGATTTTTGCCATTGAAAAACGTCCAGAAATGATTGAAGCTACAGACTGAATGAAAGGAGCTGGCATCTCACTCTCTTTGAATCTTCTTTATCATGCTAAGAGGAGCAGGAAAAAGCAAAAAATTTCAGAATTGCACCTTGCAATGCGGAGAAATTACTGTTTGTGCATTTACAATATTCATTGATTTTTGCCATTGAAAAACATGTTATTCATATACCAGAAATGTTTGAAGCTCCTGACTGAATGAAAGGAGCTGGCACCTCACTCTCTTTGAATCTTCTTTATCATGCTAAGAGGAGCAGGAAAAAGCAAAAAATTTCAGAATTGCACCTTGCAATGCGGAGAAATTACTGTTTGTGCATTTACAATATTCATTGATTTTTGCCATTGAAAAACGTCCAGAAATGATAGAAGCTACTGACTGAATGAAAGGAGCTGGCATCTCACTCTCTTTGAATCTTCTTTATCATGCTAAGAGGAGCAGGAAAAAGCAAAAAATTTCAGAATTGCACCTTGCAATGCGGAGAAATTACTGTTTGTGCATTTACAATATTCATTGATTTTTGCCATTGAAAAATGTCCAGAAATGATTGAAGCTACTGACTGAATGAAAGGAGCTGGCATCTCACTCTCTTTGAATCTTCTTTATCATGCTAAGAGGAGCAGGAAAAAGCAAAAAATTTCAGAATTGCGCCTTGCAATGCGGAGAAATTACTGTTTGTGCATTTACAAAATTCATTGATTTTTGCCATTGAAAAACATCATGTTATTCATATACCAGAAATGATTGAAGCTACTGACTGAAGGAAAGGAGCTGGCATCTCACTCTCTTTGAATCTTCTTTATCATGCTAAGAGGAGCAGGAAAAAGCAAAAAATTTCAGAATTGCACCTTGCAATGCGGAGAAATTACTGTTTGTGCATTTACAATATTCATTGATTTTTGCCATTGAAAAACGTCCAGAAATGATTGAAGCTACTGACTGAATGAAAGGAGCTGGCATCTCACTCTCTTTGAATCTTTTTTATCATGCTAAGAGGAGCAGGAAAAAGCAAAAAATTTCAGAATTGCACCTTGCAATGCGGAGAAATTACTGTTTGTGCATTTACAATATTCATTGATTTTTGCGATTGAAAAACATCATGTTATTCATATACCAGAAATGATTGAAGCTACTGACTGAATGAAAGGAGCTGGCATCTCACTCTCTTTGAATCTTCTTTATCATGCTAAGAGGAGCAGGAAAAAGTAAAAAATTTCAGAATTGCACCTTGCAATGCGGAGAAATTACTGTTTGTGCATTTACAATATTCAATGATTTTTGCCATTGAAAAACGTCCAGAAATGATTGAAGCTACTGACTGAATGAAAGGAGCTGGTATCTCACTCTCTTTGAATCTTGTTTATCATGCTAAGAGGAGCAGGAAAAAGCAAAAAATTTCAGAATTGCACCTTGCAATGCGGAGAAATTACTGTTTGTGCATTTACAATATTCATTGATTTTTGCCATTGAAAAACGTCCAGAAATGATTGAAGCTACTGACTGAATGAAAGGAGCTGGCATCTCACTCTCTTTGAATCTTCTTTATCATGCTAAGAGGAGCAGGAAAAAGCAAAAAATTTCAGAATTGCACCTTGCAATGCGGAGAAATTACTGTTTGTGCATTTACAATATTCATTGATTTTTGCTATTGAAAAACATCATGTTATTCATATACCAGAAATGATTGAAGCTACTGACTGAATGAAAGGAGCTGGCATCTCACTCTCTTTGAATCTTCTTTATCATGCTAAGAGGAGCAGGAAAAAGCAAAAAATTTCAGAATTGCACCTTGCAATGCGGAGAAATTACAGTTTGTGCATTTACAATATTCATTGATTTTTGCCATAGAAAAACGTCCAGAAATGATTGAAGCTACTGACTGAATGAAAGGAGCTGGCATCTCACTCTCTTTGAATATTCTTTATCATGCTAAGAGGAGCAGGAAAAAGCAAAAAATTTCAGAATTGCACCTTGCAATGCGGAGAAATTACTGTTTGTGCATTTACAATATTCATTGATTTTTGCCATTGAAAAACGTCCAGAAATGATTGAAGGTACTGACTGAATGAAAGGAGCTGGAATATCACTCTCTTTGAATCTTCTTTATCATGCTAAGAGGAGCAGGAAAAAGCAAAAAATTTCAGAATTGCACCTTGCAATGCGGAGAAATTACTGTTTGTGCATTTACAATATTCATTGATTTTTGCCATTGAAAAACGTCCAGAAATGATTGAAGCTACTGACTGAATGAAAGGAGCTGGCATCTCACTCTCTTTGAATCTTCTTTATCATGCTAAGAGGAGCAGGAAAAAGCAAAAAATTTCAGAATTGCACCTTGCAATGCGGAGAAATTACTGTTTGTGCATTTACAATATTCATTGATTTTTGCCATTGAAAAATGTCCAGAAATGATTGAAGCTACTGACTGAATGAAAGGAGCTGGCATCTCACTCTCTTTGAATCTTCTTTATCATGCTAAGAGGAGCAGGAAAAAGCAAAAAATTTCAGAATTGCGCCTTGCAATGCGGAGAAATTACTGTTTGTGCATTTACAAAATTCATTGATTTTTGCCATTGAAAAAAATCATGTTATTCATATACCAGAAATGATTGAAGCTACTGACTGAAGGAAAGGAGCTGGCATCTCACTCTCTTTGAATCTTCTTTATCATGCTAAGAGGAGCAGGAAAAAGCAAAAAATTTCAGAATTGCACCTTGCAATGCGGAGAAATTACTGTTTGTGCATTTACAATATTCATTGATTTTTGCCATTGAAAAACATCCAGAAATGATTGAAGCTACTGACTGAATGAAAGGAGCTGGCATCTCACTCTCTTTGAATCTTCTTTATCATGCTAAGAGGAGCAGGAAAAAGCAAAAAATTTCAGAATTGCACCTTGCAATGCGGAGAAATTACAGTTTGTGCATTTACAATATTCATTGATTTTTGCCATTGAAAAACGTCCAGAAATGATTGAAGCTACTGACTGAATGAAAGGAGCTGGCATCTCACTCTCTTTGAATATTCTTTATCATGCTAAGAGGAGCAGGAAAAAGCAAAAAATTTCAGAATTGCACCTTGCAATGCGGAGAAATTACTGTTTGTGCATTTACAATATTCATTGATTTTTGCCATTGAAAAACGTCCAGAAATGATTGAAGGTACTGACTGAATGAAAGGAGCTGGAATATCACTCTCTTTGAATCTTCTTTATCATGCTAAGAGGAGCAGGAAAAAGCAAAAAATTTCAGAATTGCACCTTGCAATGCGGAGAAATTACTGTTTGTGCATTTACAATATTCATTGATTTTTGCCATTGAAAAACGTCCAGAAATGATTGAAGCTACTGACTGAATGAAAGGAGCTGGCATCTCACTCTCTTTGAATCTTCTTTATCATGCTAAGAGGAGCAGGAAAAAGCAAAAAATTTCAGAATTGCACCTTGCAATGCGGAGAAATTACTGTTTGTGCATTTACAATATTCATTGATTTTTGCCATTGAAAAATGTCCAGAAATGATTGAAGCTACTGACTGAATGAAAGGAGCTGGCATCTCACTCTCTTTGAATCTTCTTTATCATGCTAAGAGGAGCAGGAAAAAGCAAAAAATTTCAGAATTGCGCCTTGCAATGCGGAGAAATTACTGTTTGTGCATTTACAAAATTCATTGATTGTTGCCATTGAAAAACATCATGTTATTCATATACCAGAAATGATTGAAGCTACTGACTGAAGGAAAGGAGCTGGCATCTCACTCTCTTTGAATCTTCTTTATCATGCTAAGAGGAGCAGGAAAAAGCAAAAAATTTCAGAATTGCACCTTGCAATGCGGAGAAATTACTGTTTGTGCATTTACAATATTCATTGATTTTTGCCATTGAAAAACATCCAGAAATGATTGAAGCTACTGACTGAATGAAAGGAGCTGGCATCAATATTCATTGATTTTTGCCATTGAAAAACGTTTTTCATATACCAGAAATGTTTGAAGCTACTGACTGAATGAAAGGAGCTGGCATCTCACTCTCTTTGAATCTTCTTTATCATGCTAGGATTAGCAGGAAAAAGCAAAAAATTTCAGAATTGCACCTTGCAATGTGGAGATATTACTGTTTGTGCATTTACAATATTCATTGATTTTTGCCATTGAAAAACATGTTTTTCATATACCAGAAATGTTTGAAGCTACTGACTGAATGAAAGGAGCTGGCATCTCACTCTCTTTGAATCTTCTTTATCATGCTAGGAATAACAGGAAAAAGCAAAAAATTTCAGAATTGCACCTTGCAATGTGGAGATATTACTGTTTGTGCATTTACAATATTCATTGATTTTTGCCATTGAAAAACATGTTTTTCATATACCAGAAATGTTTGAAGCTACTGACTGAATGAAAGGAGCTGGCATCTCACTCTCTTTGAATCTTCTTTATCATGCTAGGATTAACAGGAAAAAGCTAAAAATTTCAGAATTGCACCGTGCAATGTGGAGATATTACTGTTTGTGCATTTACAATATTCATTGATTTTTGCCATTGAAAAACATGTTTTTCATATACCAGAAATGTTTGAAGCTACTGACTGAATGAAAGGAGCTGGCATCTCACTCTCTTTGAATCTTCTTTATCATGCTAGGATTAACAGGAAAAAGCTAAAAATTTCAGAATTGCACCGTGCAATGTGGAGATATTACTGTTTGTGCATTTACAATATTCATTGATTTTTGCCATTGAAAAACATGTTTTTCATATACCAGAAATGTTTGAAGCTACTGACTGAATGAAAGGAGCTGGCATCTCACTCTCTTTGAATCTTCTTTATCATGCTAGGATTAGCAGGAAAAAGCAAAAAATTTCAGAATTGCACCTTGCAATGTGGAGATATTACTGTTTGTGCATTTACAATATTCATTGATTTTTGCCATTGAAAAACATGTTTTTCATATACCAGAAATGTTTGAAGCTACTGACTGAATGAAAGGAGCTGGCATCTCACTCTCTTTGAATCTTCTTTATCATGCTAGGATTAGTAGGAAAAAGCTAAAAATTTCAGAACTGCACCGTGCAATGTGGAGATATTACTGTTTGTGCATTTACAATATTCATTGATTTTTGCCATTGAAAAACATGTTTTTCATATACCAGAAATGTTTGAAGCTACTGACTGAATGAAAGGAGCTGGCATCTCACTCTCTTTGAATCTTCTTTATCATGCTAGGATTAGCAGGAAAAAGCAAAAAATTTCAGAATTGCACCTTGCAATGCGGAGATATTACTGTTTGTGCATTTACAATATTCATTGATTTTTGCCATTGAAAAACATGTTTTTCATATACCAGAAATGTTTGAAGCTACTGATTGAATGAAAGGAGCTGGCATCTCACTCTCTTTGAATCTTCTTTATCATGCTAGGATTAACAGGAAAAAGCTAAAAATTTCAGAATTGCACCTTGCAATGTGGAGATATTACTGTTTGTGCATTTACAATATTCATTGATTTTTGCCATTGAAAAACATGTTTTTCATATACCAGAAATGTTTGAAGCTACTGACTGAATGAAAGGAGCTGGCATCTCACTCTCTTTGAATCTTCTTTATCATGCTAGGATTAACAGGAAAAAGCTAAAAATTTCAGAATTGCACCGTGCAATGTGGAGATATTACTGTTTGTGCATTTACAATATTCATTGATTTTTGCCATTGAAAAACATGTTTTTCATATACCAGAAATGTTTGAAGCTACTGACTGAATGAAAGGAGCTGGCATCTCACTCTCTTTGAATCTTCTTTATCATGCTAGGATTAACAGGAAAAAGCAAAAAATTTCAGAATTGCACCTTGCAATGTGGAGATATTACTGTTTGTGCATTTACAATATTCATTGATTTTTGCCATTGAAAAACGTTTTTCATATACCAGAAATGTTTGAAGCTACTGACTGAATGAAAGGAGCTGGCATCTCACTCTCTTTGAATCTTCTTTATCATGCTAGGAATAACAGGAAAAAGCAAAAAATTTCAGAATTGCACCTTGCAATGTGGAGATATTACTGTTTGTGCATTTACAATATTCATTGATTTTTGCCATTGAAAAACATGTTTTTCATATACCAGAAATGTTTGAAGCTACTGACTGAATGAAAGGAGCTGGCATCTCACTCTCTTTGAATCTTCTTTATCATGCTAGGATTAACAGGAAAAAGCTAAAAATTTCAGAATTGCACCGTGCAATGTGGAGATATTACTGTTTGTGCATTTACAATATTCATTGATTTTTGCCATTGAAAAACATGTTTTTCATATACCAGAAATGTTTGAAGCTACTGACTGAATGAAAGGAGCTGGCATCTCACTCTCTTTGAATCTTCTTTATCATGCTAGGATTAACAGGAAAAAGCTAAAAATTTCAGAATTGCACCGTGCAATGTGGAGATATTACTGTTTGTGCATTTACAATATTCATTGATTTTTGCCATTGAAAAACATGTTTTTCATATACCAGAAATGTTTGAAGCTACTGACTGAATGAAAGGAGCTGGCATCTCACTCTCTTTGAATCTTCTTTATCATGCTAGGATTAGCAGGAAAAAGCAAAAAATTTCAGAATTGCACCTTGCAATGTGGAGATATTACTGTTTGTGCATTTACAATATTCATTGATTTTTGCCATTGAAAAACATGTTTTTCATATACCAGAAATGTTTGAAGCTACTGACTGAATGAAAGGAGCTGGCATCTCACTCTCTTTGAATCTTCTTTATCATGCTAGGATTAGTAGGAAAAAGCTAAAAATTTCAGAATTGCACCGTGCAATGTGGAGATATTACTGTTTGTGCATTTACAATATTCATTGATTTTTGCCATTGAAAAACATGTTTTTCATATACCAGAAATGTTTGAAGCTACTGACTGAATGAAAGGAGCTGGCATCTCACTCTC
Source organism: Phyllobates terribilis (assembly GCF_046119375.1). Classification (NCBI taxonomy): domain Eukaryota; kingdom Metazoa; phylum Chordata; class Amphibia; order Anura; family Dendrobatidae; genus Phyllobates; species Phyllobates terribilis. Next base: position 63,254 of record NW_027366527.1, read on the forward strand.
TTTGAATCTTCTTTATCATGCTAGGATTAACAGGAAAAAGCTAAAAATTTCAGAATTGCACCTTGCAATGTGGAGATATTACTGTTTGTGCATTTACAATATTCATTGATTTTTGCCATTGAAAAACATGTTTTTCATATACCAGAAATGTTTGAAGCTACTGACTGAATGAAAGGAGCTGGCATCTCACTCTCTTTGAATCTTCTTTATCATGCTAGGATTAACAGGAAAAAGCTAAAAATTTCAGAATTGCACCGTGCAATGTGGAGATATTACTGTTTGTGCATTTACAATATTCATTGATTTTTGCCATTGAAAAACATGTTTTTCATATACCAGAAATGTTTGAAGCTACTGACTGAATGAAAGGAGCTGGCATCTCACTCTCTTTGAATCTTCTTTATCATGCTAGGATTAACAGGAAAAAGCAAAAAATTTCAGAATTGCACCTTGCAATGTGGAGATATTACTGTTTGTGCATTTACAATATTCATTGATTTTTGCCATTGAAAAACATGTTTTTCATATACCAGAAATGTTTGAAGCTACTGACTGAATGAAAGGAGCTGGCATCTCACTCTCTTTGAATCTTCTTTATCATGCTAGGATTAGTAGGAAAAAGCTAAAAATTTCAGAATTGCACCGTGCAATGTGGAGATATTACTGTTTGTGCATTTACAATATTCATTGATTTTTGCCATTGAAAAACATGTTTTTCATATACCAGAAATGTTTGAAGCTACTGACTGAATGAAAGGAGCTGGCATCTCATTCTCTTTGAATCTTCTTTATCATGCTAGGATTAACAGGAAAAAGCTAAAAATTTCAGAATTGCACCTTGCAATGTGGAGATATTACTGTTTGTGCATTTACAATATTCATTGATTTTTGCCATTGAAAAACATGTTTTTCATATACCAGAAATGTTTGAAGCTACTGACTGAATGAAAGGAGCTGGCATCTCACTCTCTTTGAATCTTCTTTATCATGCTAGGATTAACAGGAAAAAGCAAAAAATTTCAGAATTGCACCTTGCAATGTGGAGATATTACTGTTTGTGCATTTACAATATTCATTGATTTTTGCCATTGAAAAACGTTTTTCATATACCAGAAATGTTTGAAGCTACTGACTGAATGAAAGGAGCTGGCATCTCACTCTCTTTGAATCTTCTTTATCATGCTAGGATTAACAGGAAAAAGCTAAAAATTTCAGAATTGCACCGTGCAATGTGGAGATATTACTGTTTGTGCATTTACAATATTCATTGATTTTTGCCATTGAAAAACATGTTTTTCATATACCAGAAATGTTTGAAGCTACTGACTGAATGAAAGGAGCTGGCATCTCACTCTCTTTGAATCTTCTTTATCATGCTAGGATTAGCAGGAAAAAGCAAAAAATTTCAGAATTGCACCTTGCAATGTGGAGATATTACTGTTTGTGCATTTACAATATTCATTGATTTTTGCCATTGAAAAACATGTTTTTCATATACCAGAAATGTTTGAAGCTACTGACTGAATGAAAGGAGCTGGCATCTCACTCTCTTTGAATCTTCTTTATCATGCTAGGATTAACAGGAAAAAGCTAAAAATTTCAGAATTGCACCGTGCAATGTGGAGATATTACTGTTTGTGCTTTTACAATATTCATTGATTTTTGCCATTGAAAAACATGTTTTTCATATACCAGAAATGTTTGAAGCTACTGACTGAATGAAAGGAGCTGGCATCTCACTCTCTTTGAATCTTCTTTATCATGCTAGGATTAGCAGGAAAAAGCAAAAAATTTCAGAATTGCACCTTGCAATGCGGAGATATTACTGTTTGTGCATTTACAATATTCATTGATTTTTGCCATTGAAAAACATGTTTTTCATATACCAGAAATGTTTGAAGCTACTGACTGAATGAAAGGAGCTGGCATCTCACTCTCTTTGAATCTTCTTTATCATGCTAGGATTAACAGGAAAAAGCTAAAAATTTCAGAATTGCACCGTGCAATGTGGAGATATTACTGTTTGTGCATTTACAATATTCATTGATTTTTGCCATTGAAAAACATGTTTTTCATATACCAGAAATGTTTGAAGCTACTGACTGAATGAAAGGAGCTGGCATCTCACTCTCTTTGAATCTTCTTTATCATGCTAGGATTAGCAGGAAAAAGCAAAAAATTTCAGAATTGCACCTTGCAATGTGGAGATATTACTGTTTGTGCATTTACAATATTCATTGATTTTTGCCATTGAAAAACATGTTTTTCATATACCAGAAATGTTTGAAGCTACTGACTGAATGAAAGGAGCTGGCATCTCACTCTCTTTGAATCTTCTTTATCATGCTAGGATTAGTAGGAAAAAGCTAAAAATTTCAGAATTGCACCGTGCAATGTGGAGATATTACTGTTTGTGCATTTACAATATTCATTGATTTTTGCCATTGAAAAACATGTTTTTCATATACCAGAAATGTTTGAAGCTACTGACTGAATGAAAGGAGCTGGCATCTCACTCTCTTTGAATCTTCTTTATCATGCTAGGATTAGCAGGAAAAAGCAAAAAATTTCAGAATTGCACCTTGCAATGCGGAGATATTACTGTTTGTGCATTTACAATATTCATTGATTTTTGCCATTGAAAAACATGTTTTTCATATACCAGAAATGTTTGAAGCTACTGATTGAATGAAAGGAGCTGGCATCTCACTCTCTTTGAATCTTCTTTATCATGCTAGGATTAACAGGAAAAAGCTAAAAATTTCAGAATTGCACCTTGCAATGTGGAGATATTACTGTTTGTGCATTTACAATATTCATTGATTTTTGCCATTGAAAAACATGTTTTTCATATACCAGAAATGTTTGAAGCTACTGACTGAATGAAAGGAGCTGGCATCTCACTCTCTTTGAATCTTCTTTATCATGCTAGGATTAACAGGAAAAAGCTAAAAATTTCAGAATTGCACCGTGCAATGTGGAGATATTACTGTTTGTGCATTTACAATATTCATTGATTTTTGCCATTGAAAAACATGTTTTTCATATACCAGAAATGTTTGAAGCTACTGACTGAATGAAAGGAGCTGGCATCTCACTCTTTGAATCTTCTTTATCATGCTAGGATTAACAGGAAAAAGCAAAAAATTTCAGAATTGCACCTTGCAATGTGGAGATATTACTGTTTGTGCATTTACAATATTCATTGATTTTTGCCATTGAAAAACGTTTTTCATATACCAGAAATGTTTGAAGCTACTGACTGAATGAAAGGAGCTGGCATCTCACTCTCTTTGAATCTTCTTTATCATGCTAGGATTAACAGGAAAAAGCTAAAAATTTCAGAATTGCACCGTGCAATGTGGAGATATTACTGTTTGTGCATTTACAATATTCATTGATTTTTGCCATTGAAAAACATGTTTTTCATATACCAGAAATGTTTGAAGCTACTGACTGAATGAAAGGAGCTGGCATCTCACTCTCTTTGAATCTTATCATGCTAGGATTAGCAGGAAAAAGCAAAAAATTTCAGAATTGCACCTTGCAATGTGGAGATATTACTGTTTGTGCATTTACAATATTCATTGATTTTTGCCATTGAAAAACATGTTTTTCATATACCAGAAATGTTTGAAGCTACTGACTGAATGAAAGGAGCTGGCATCTCACTCTCTTTGAATCTTCTTTATCATGCTAGGATTAACAGGAAAAAGCTAAAAATTTCAGAATTGCACCGTGCAATGTGGAGATATTACTGTTTGTGCTTTTACAATATTCATTGATTTTTGCCATTGAAAAACATGTTTTTCATATACCAGAAATGTTTGAAGCTACTGACTGAATGAAAGGAGCTGGCATCTCACTCTCTTTGAATCTTCTTTATCATGCTAGGATTAGCAGGAAAAAGCAAAAAATTTCAGAATTGCACCTTGCAATGCGGAGATATTACTGTTTGTGCATTTACAATATTCATTGATTTTTGCCATTGAAAAACATGTTTTTCATATACCAGAAATGTTTGAAGCTACTGACTGAATGAAAGGAGCTGGCATCTCACTCTCTTTGAATCTTCTTTATCATGCTAGGATTAACAGGAAAAAGCTAAAAATTTCAGAATTGCACCGTGCAATGTGGAGATATTACTGTTTGTGCATTTACAATATTCATTGATTTTTGCCATTGAAAAACATGTTTTTCATATACCAGAAATGTTTGAAGCTACTGACTGAATGAAAGGAGCTGGCATCTCACTCTCTTTGAATCTTCTTTATCATGCTAGGATTAACAGGAAAAAGCTAAAAATTTCAGAATTGCACCGTGCAATGTGGAGATATTACTGTTTGTGCATTTACAATATTCATTGATTTTTGCCATTGAAAAACATGTTTTTCATATACCAGAAATGTTTGAAGCTACTGACTGAATGAAAGGAGCTGGCATCTCACTCTCTTTGAATCTTCTTTATCATGCTAGGATTAGCAGGAAAAAGCAAAAAATTTCAGAATTGCACCTTGCAATGTGGAGATATTACTGTTTGTGCATTTACAATATTCATTGATTTTTGCCATTGAAAAACATGTTTTTCATATACCAGAAATGTTTGAAGCTACTGACTGAATGAAAGGAGCTGGCATCTCACTCTCTTTGAATCTTCTTTATCATGCTAGGATTAGTAGGAAAAAGCTAAAAATTTCAGAATTGCACCGTGCAATGTGGAGATATTACTGTTTGTGCATTTACAATATTCATTGATTTTTGCCATTGAAAAACATGTTTTTCATATACCAGAAATGTTTGAAGCTACTGACTGAATGAAAGGAGCTGGCATCTCACTCTCTTTGAATCTTCTTTATCATGCTAGGATTAACAGGAAAAAGCTAAAAATTTCAGAATTGCACCTTGCAATGTGGAGATATTACTGTTTGTGCATTTACAATATTCATTGATTTTTGCCATTGAAAAACATGTTTTTCATATACCAGAAATGTTTGAAGCTACTGACTGAATGAAAGCAGCTGGCATCTCACTCTCTTTGAATCTTCTTTATCATGCTAGGATTAACAGGAAAAAGCTAAAAATTTCAGAATTGCACCGTGCAATGTGGAGATATTACTGTTTGTGCATTTACAATATTCATTGATTTTTGCCATTGAAAAACATGTTTTTCATATACCAGAAATGTTTGAAGCTACTGACTGAATGAAAGGAGCTGGCATCTCACTCTCTTTGAATCTTCTTTATCATGCTAGGATTAACAGGAAAAAGCAAAAAATTTCAGAATTGCACCTTGCAATGTGGAGATATTACTGTTTGTGCATTTACAATATTCATTGATTTTTGCCATTGAAAAACATGTTTTTCATATACCAGAAATGTTTGAAGCTACTGACAATGAAAGGAGCTGGCATCTCACTCTCTTTGAATCTTCTTTATCATGCTAGGATTAGTAGGAAAAAGCTAAAAATTTCAGAATTGCACCGTGCAATGTGGAGATATTACTGTTTGTGCATTTACAATATTCATTGATTTTTGCCATTGAAAAACATGTTTTTCATATACCAGAAATGTTTGAAGCTACTGACTGAATGAAAGGAGCTGGCATCTCACTCTCTTTGAATCTTCTTTATCATGCTAGGATTAACAGGAAAAAGCAAAAAATTTCAGAATTGCACCTTGCAATGTGGAGATATTACTGTTTGTGCATTTACAATATTCATTGATTTTTGCCATTGAAAAACGTTTTTCATATACCAGAAATGTTTGAAGCTACTGACTGAATGAAAGGAGCTGGCATCTCACTCTCTTTGAATCTTCTTTATCATGCTAGGATTAACAGGAAAAAGCTAAAAATTTCAGAATTGCACCGTGCAATGTGGAGATATTACTGTTTGTGCATTTACAATATTCATTGATTTTTGCCATTGAAAAACATGTTTTTCATATACCAGAAATGTTTGAAGCTACTGACTGAATGAAAGGAGCTGGCATCTCACTCTCTTTGAATCTTTTTTATCATGCTAGGATTAGCAGGAAAAAGCAAAAAATTTCAGAATTGCACCTTGCAATGTGGAGATATTACTGTTTGTGCATTTACAATATTCATTGATTTTTGCCATTGAAAAACATGTTTTTCATATACCAGAAATGTTTGAAGCTACTGACTGAATGAAAGGAGCTGGCATCTCACTCTCTTTGAATCTTCTTTATCATGCTAGGATTAACAGGAAAAAGCTAAAAATTTCAGAATTGCACCGTGCAATGTGGAGATATTACTGTTTGTGCTTTTACAATATTCATTGATTTTTGCCATTGAAAAACATGTTTTTCATATACCAGAAATGTTTGAAGCTACTGACTGAATGAAAGGAGCTGGCATCTCACTCTCTTTGAATCTTCTTTATCATGCTAGGATTAGCAGGAAAAAGCAAAAAATTTCAGAATTGCACCTTGCAATGTGGAGATATTACTGTTTGTGCATTTACAATATTCATTGATTTTTGCCATTGAAAAACATGTTTTTCATATACCAGAAATGTTTGAAGCTACTGACTGAATGAAAGGAGCTGGCATCTCACTCTCTTTGAATCTTCTTTATCATGCTAGGATTAGTAGGAAAAAGCTAAAAATTTCAGAATTGCACCGTGCAATGTGGAGATATTACTGTTTGTGCATTTACAATATTCATTGATTTTTGCCATTGAAAAACATGTTTTTCATATACCAGAAATGTTTGAAGCTACTGACTGAATGAAAGGAGCTGGCATCTCACTCTCTTTGAATCTTCTTTATCATGCTAGGATTAGCAGGAAAAAGCAAAAAATTTCAGAATTGCACCTTGCAATGCGGAGATATTACTGTTTGTGCATTTACAATATTCATTGATTTTTGCCATTGAAAAACATGTTTTTCATATACCAGAAATGTTTGAAGCTACTGATTGAATGAAAGGAGCTGGCATCTCACTCTCTTTGAATCTTCTTTATCATGCTAGGATTAACAGGAAAAAGCTAAAAATTTCAGAATTGCACCTTGCAATGTGGAGATATTACTGTTTGTGCATTTACAATATTCATTGATTTTTGCCATTGAAAAACATGTTTTTCATATACCAGAAATGTTTGAAGCTACTGACTGAATGAAAGGAGCTGGCATCTCACTCTCTTTGAATCTTCTTTATCATGCTAGGATTAACAGGAAAAAGCTAAAAATTTCAGAATTGCACCGTGCAATGTGGAGATATTACTGTTTGTGCATTTACAATATTCATTGATTTTTGCCATT
>NW_027366528.1:0-70515 GCF_046119375.1 Phyllobates terribilis
CCATACTCTAGCTCAAACCAACAATAAGCTTATATCTAATACTATTGTCAATAGACTTGAGAAGTTTCTTTATCATATCATTTTGCTAATTAGAGTGCTTTCATCCCCGGAAAGCTTATTACTGAAAGCTTCCTTATCTCGTTTGAGATGTTCCATCATTTGGATAATGAGAGTGACGGCTCGAAACACTTTTCCTTGAAGCATGAAATGTACGAAGCATACGATCGCGTTGATTGGGACTTTCTCCTTAAGAACACGTGGAAAATGGAATTTGGGAGGGTGTTGATCAACTGTATCGAGATGTGATTTGAAGTTGTCAGCTATTCCATTCTTGTGAACAAAAACCCTACGGAGCCCTTCCAGCCTAAACGGGATCTTCGTCAGGTAGACCCGCTCTCCCCGTACCTCTTTCTCCTTTCTAGAGAAGTCCTTTCCTCATCCTTCAACAAGGCTTGCACATGATAGTGCATCTCGGGAATCAAAATTTCTAACTCTTCTCCTCAAATTTCTCACTTGCTTTATGTTGATTATTGTATGCTTTTCTCGAAAGCAAATTATGCACAAGATAAAGCGTTACAAATACTTGTTGCAAAATTCAAATCGTCGTTAGGCCAAAAAATAATGTCAAGAAGACGGAGGAAAATTTTAGCAAGGGTGAGAACAAGCGGTTATAGGAGGATATTGAGCAGATCGTGGGAGTTCATGACAAAGGGGGTGTCATAAGTATCTGAGTTTACCAACTCATGTCTGTCATTCCAGAAAATAGGTGTTTCGAGAATTCAAGGGAAATCTCGAGAGGAAACTCAAGGGATGGAGTAAGTCTTACCTCTCTAAGGCAGGCCGAGAAGTTCTTATCAAGTCCGTTTTTGTCAGGCTATTCCCTCTTATGTTTTCTCTATATTTAAAATGTCGAAGAGTTCAACACTTGAGTTTTATATATGGGTTTTGGTGGGGTCGTCAAAACTCGTAATGCAAAATCCATTGAAAAATTGGGGTGGCATTTGTAGATGAAAGAAGATCTCCAAGCTTCTTTGGTCTACAAAGGCTCTGGAGAGGCTTGGGCTAGTATTTGGTTTTTGGTGAGGCCTAAGCTTTCGGGATCTCCAAGCTTTAAATCATGCTCTCCTCAGCATGTATGGATAGAGACTTCTTTCGAACACCAAGAAACTAGTTGTACAAGGAATGAGATACATGTATTACCCGATCTCCAATTTTCTTGATGTGTAGATGGGATAGTGACCGAGTTATGATTGGAGGTCAATCTGTTAGACTAAGAAAGTGGTGGAAAGCGGATTGGCATGGAACGTGGGTTATCAATCCACTTACAACAACCGGCTGGAGACTTTGGTTCTCCAGAATATCAACAATTGGGCTATCACGAGAGGACCAACGAGGATGGAGTATCTGTTGGTCACTGAGCTAATTGATCGAAACACCAGAAAAATTAGATTGAAATGATTGATCATATCTTCATAATATTTGAGGGTGATAGAATAAGGAAATGTCGGTCCGGTTTTGCCAACAACATGACAAGTCAACCTGGTGAGCAGAAAAGTGTGGGATGTACACGGTTAAAAGTGCATAGCATTTCGTCCAAAGGGACCCCGGCGTGGCACGACCAGTAGCAGCACCTCGAAAATCAAATTTGGAGCCATATATGGATTGCAAGCATTATGCTCAGAGTTAAGGTCCATGTGTGGTCTCGATGCAACGACACACTACCCTGAAACACAAGACTAGCTTCTAGGATCACTGACCGATCCAATATTTGTCAAGTCTACTCATAAGAAGATGACTCTAATCTCCATGTTATTAGGAACTATGCTTATAGTAAGAAGATTTGGCGCCTCCTAGGCATTGACATCGACCCCACTGCAACTTGTTGTTCAGACCTACTACTGAAGGCTCTTCTCTCGTTTACAAAGACTGATTTTGACCTAGTGTAGATTGACATGTGGAGTATCTGGAAGAAGATAAATGAGGTGGTGTTTGATGGGAAATTTCAAACAGATGAGATGGTGACTGAAGCTCGTGCTAGCGTGTTGTTGAATGTTCCAGGGGTGTTATTGGGAAGCCCCCGAAACCAGCCAGCACTCATGTAAGATCGAAGGTGCCAAGCCTAGTTTATGGAAAGTTGACTGTGAAAGCTTCAATCAGATAAGATGGTGGAACGCAATACGAGATGGTGATTTTATCCAATCACGGGGCTGTCATTGTTTCTTTGATGGACTAATCGACAATTCACATGAAGCCCATAAAAACTAAGGTAATTACAGTCTTTAAGGTTTCCAATTGCCGATTTCTTTTGGTACTGATAAGATCATCGTAGAAAGCTACAATCAGGACGTGGTTCTAGCCATCATGGGGAAGAAAAACTGCCCTTTTGATATTTCTCCCATTATCGCTTACTGCACCACACTCATTACACATTTTAATTCTAATAGGTGAAGTCACACTAAAAGAGATGGTAACAAACTCCCTCATGAGTTGGCTCGACTTGATCCTTGTTTTGTGGGTGCAATGCGTGGGATATATGATTGGTGGCCTCTCGTACACTATAAGGAGTGGGAATTAACATCAATCATGGGTGTAATAGGCCACAATCGGAGCATAATGCCGTAGTCCGAAATTGAAAGAGCAAAGAGTACAGTGAAGAGGATTACGAGCATAAGGGAGAAGACGCGGTAGCTAAGGAGCAAACTCAAGCAAAGAAGGATGCAAAATGGCCATTTGCCCCGGGCACGCTCGCGCCCAGCTCGCGCAACAAGCTGGGACGAATTCCACATCGACGCGATCGGGCTAGGCAAGACGTGATCACGCCTATGCTTATGTAGGCGACACAGTTGTGCCAACATAAGACGCGATCGCGCCCCTTTCGTTGATGCGCCGCGAGAAATCCCTCATCCGAATAATTAAGTGGGTTTTAACCTAGGGTTTAAGTGTAACACGGGTTGGGCTTCATCTAAACACATTTTAGGGTTGTCATTTATTGTTAGCTACTAATTTCATTATAAATAAGGAGAGCTTTGCCTCTCCCTAGACAATTTTACACTTCATTATTAATTTCAAATTTTCATTAGGCTTTTAGCAATGAGGCAAGAGTAATCTCCTTTGACTTTGTGTGGTTTGTTCGCACCTTTGGGCTAATTCAGTGTGAGGTTTGTTATCTTTGGTTCTTCATATATTATGTCTCTATTCCTTTAATCTCTTGCACGTATTGATAATTCAATTGAATGAACTTCATAGATTGATCACCTAGGTTATTAGTTCGATCTAATATTTCTAAGGCTTGGTTTATCCGAGTTGGAGAACCCTGCCTACTTAGTAGTGTGAATCTCTACTTGTACTAGTTGGACTCGTAGGATAGGGAGATTATTTAGGTGTTGGCGCCAAGGGAAGTGCACATTCCGATTTGTCCATGAACTTAATGCTATCTAGGATCTAGTGTTGATAGTTTGAAGGCTAGATTGGTAGACAAGGCTCTGTTAGGTCTAGTTGACCTATTCAGCGATATTAGTACATGGTTTAGGGAAATTAGAAACATAAAAGAGTTAGAATAGATATTAGAACCCTAATAGAAGAACCTAGGATCATTAAATTAGGGTAGAATGTTACGACCAAGCATACAAAGTATTTTCCCAATTAATACAACAAATCAGTTTTACAAATCCATCAAGCAATTACTATTCATTAGTTAGTCATTTTAATACTTGAAGAAGTAAATACTCTTGGTTCCTCATGGATTCGACCCCGACTTACCACTCTACTGGTGTAGAGGAGTAAAAGGGGTTAATTTGACCAAGACACCCGATGACACCGTCCTGTCAATTGGCGTCGTTGGCGGGGAACCAAATTTTATTTCTTACTGTATTAGCTTGATTAACTGCGGGTCTGACTAGTGCATGGTCAGTACCCGCGCTACTAATCCTTTTCTTGTCGAGCTTATTCCCGATATCGAACGTATTGTTAGACAAAGACTCAGAGAGAGAGCCGCTAAAATAATGCAGCAGGGAGACCTTCCCGTCAATAATGAGGTACCGATACAAATACCGGAAAACCTGGAGGCCAATCAAGCGTTTATGAATTAATTATTTGAAGTTATGCAAGAATGAACAACCCAGCTAGGAATACGACGCTGCGGGAATGAACGACTCCAAACTTGACGCATCAGCCTCAAGCGGTGATCCTACCACCATTCGCGCCAAGGGTGACCTTCGAACTGAAGTCCGGAGTGATCAACTTGCTCCACACCTTGCATGGGATGCCTGGAGAGGACATATTATGCATCTCAACAAGTTCCACGACATTTGTATGACGATGAAGCCAGGCAATGTGTCGGAGGAGCAAATCAAAATGAGGGTGTTCGGCTTCACCTTGAAGGACACGGTGAGATCATGGTACTACCACCTCCCTACTGGCACTATTGATAGTTGGGAGAAGCTGCGCCGCGAGTTTCTCAACCGGTACTTTCCGGTGAAAAAGGCGAATACAATGAAAAGGGAGATCGCGCAGGTGGAAGAAAAGGAAGGAGAGTCGCTATACGACTTTTTTGAGAGGTTTTAAGGGTTGTGTGCTAGGTGTCCATTCCAGGGCTATGAACAGCAGGACCTGGTGTTGTTTCCCGCTCAAGGGCCGCTATCTATTGAGAAAATAATTATAGACGCAACATGTGGAGGAAGTGTTTTGAGTATGACCTCGTAGGACGTGATGTGCAAGTTGCAAGATATGGCCGAGAGCACGAGGAGCTTTGGAAGGAAAAACACAACTAGGGTTGTCAACGCCATGAACTCGAGCGTAGAATAAACAAGCTTGGCTATGGAGTTAGGCAAAATCAAAAAGATGCTGGCAAAGATGGTACTTACAGGAGAGCAGCGCCCCTGCACAAGTCTGCGGTATTTGTGCAAGTACTGGTCATCCCTGGGAGGCATGGCCCGAGCATAGAGAGGATACAGTCACAGAGGTGAATGTGATGGGAGGTTATGAACCTCCACGTCCATGAGAGAATCAGCGGAACTTTCAACAGTAGTACCAGAAGGACCAACAGAGGAGGAGACCTCATGAACAACAACAACATAATCAAGGAGCTCCAACAATGGAGATGATTAAAGATTTGGCAAGAATAGTCGCCACACTCTCTTCAACATTCCAGAACAGCGACTCAAGGCTAAAGAATATAGAGGTTCAGATGGGGCAGATAGGGAAAAATCGTTTTGACGCTAGCGAAATACAACCCCAACTCGTTACAGGCTCAAACAGTAGTAAAACCAACCCAGAACGTAGCAAGCACAAGTTAAAACTTGAATAATGTTAGTGCAATGGCGCTGAGAAGTGGTAAGAACACTGGGAAGAAGTCATCACAAGAGGAAGAGGAAGTACAAGACCCGGAAGAGGCGCGCTTGTGCATTAATTTGCACAATCGCGGGCCCCTTACAGAAGCCAAAGCGCGATTGCGCCCTGAAAAACGCGATCGCGTCCCCAATTTTAGACGAGAGCGCGACCGTGCCACCTTGGCACGCGACCGCGCGCTGACGGACCAAGGTTACAAAAGTCAGATGCGACCGCGCGCTGACGGACCAAGGTAACGAAAGTCAGACGCGACCGCGCCCGACCGAGCACGACCACGCTATAGCTACTGCGAAAGAGGCTCGACCGTGCCTGTTCGAGCGCAATTGCGCCCCGCGGTCTGCGGAAGATAAAGAGGTTGCGAAGCAGAAAGAGGTGAAAGGATGTTCGATGGAGGAGGAAGAACTAGGTGGTCAAAGAGGCGACTTCATGCTCCGCCAGAGCAACTAAATTCGCCTGAACTTCACTCCACTATGTTCAAAGAAGCCACCAACCCCATTCCCAGATGCACTAAAGGATACTCGAAAACCGGAAGACGACAGAGAATTTTTCAAAATCTTCAACAAATGTGCCGTGAATATCCCCCTACTCAAGCTGGTGTAGAGCATACCGCGATTTGCGAAGTTCCTCAAGGAGCTTTGCAAGGTGAAAAGTAGGCAGAGGAAGAAGGAGGGCAGCAGAGTAGCGACAGGTGAAAGAGTGTTCGCTATCTACCAATAGCACATGCCTCGCGAGTTCAACGATCCAGGTATAGTCACTTTCCCTTGCCTAATTGGCAACACTAATTTTGACCGTCTTATGCTAGATCTACGGGCCGCTATAAATGTCTTACCATACTCTCTATGCCAGCAATTAGACTTGGTTTTCTAAATGAAACTATTATTTTAGTCCAACTTGTTTATGGGTCGACTGTGCGCCCTAGGGGAGTTGTAGAAAATGTGCTGGTGAAAGTAGATAGACTTTTCTTCCCTACGGACTTTTATGTGCTGGACATGGAAAATGATAGAGATGGTGTACCTATACTGTTATGAAGGCAATTTATGAGAACTTCATGCACCAAGGTAGACCTAGGGAGAGGAACTTTATCGCTGGAGTTTGATGGGGATGTAGTAAGCTTTGACATAGGTAGTGATGAAGAGTCTAGAGATGAAGCTGCAAGTGTTTTCACAATTAAGTTAGTGGATCCTGAAAGGGATGAGGATTGGCTAGAGCAAGCATTGGCCGGTGGGACACCCATGCTAATATTAGAAGGAGCAATCCCTCTTTTTCTTCCACAAATATTTCAGGTACCCAAGTTAACATCTGAGTTACCACCGGGGCATTATGTTGTGAAGAAGAAGGGATAAGACAGGCAGCATTTTAAGAAGAAAGGAATACAACAATACTGGATAAAGAAAGACGAGTTGGACATGAGAATGGTCGAGGATAGATGAGAGAGAGGTACGTTGATCCAACGAAGTTAAACAAACGCGCTAACCGGGAGGCAACCCGACGAAGAGGTATTTTTTTTTCTCACTTACATTATATGTGTCCTTGTTTCACAATGAGGACAATGTGTAGTTTAAGTGTGGGGAGGGGATTAGCCTCGCATATCCCTGCATTTGAAATTTTGAGTTAGTTTTCCCCTTTGTTATTGCATTTTGAATTTTAGATTCGGTATACGTAGTTTTCCCCTTTTGTTTGTGACGCTGGTAGCCTATACAATGATGCATGATCTTTACATTTTCTTACTATTCCTTAGATGTTGACATTTGTAGTATATGTGGTGACAATATGTTGGATAATGTAAATGACCTAAACTTGAGCATGTGGATTCTGATTAAGACGCATTAGAACCTTATCTAGATTAAATAAATCACCACATTGCCTCTTTTTTGCCATTATGTCATAATAAATTGTCACCGTGCTTTTGAAAAAGAAAATAAAAATAAATATATAGAGTTAGTGAACTCCTACCAAAAGAAAATCGGAAGAGCACCCGGTGCCCAAGTTGTGAAATAGAAACAAGGGATCGATCCTCCATGATCTATTGAACCAAGAGCCTTCCTAGACAAAAAAGAGTAATAAATTTGTCTGGACCATAAAATGGACGAAACCTGCAGCCTAAATCTAAAGTCGTAGAAAAAGTAATAGTAATAAAGGGTACAAGGAAAAGTGCATATAGTATGGCTTGAGTAGATATTGGTTGATGACAGTCTTCGAACATTTTGGAACTTGTGCAGAATGATCATAAGTAGGAAATATGTTAGGACAAAGCTCTAGTCACTTACTTAATCTTCAGTTATTCACATTTGTATGTCACTTGGATATAGACATTTTCGGTATAGTCTGGATATTTATGCGATTGCATCTGCGTAGGGGTTCACATTGTTCGAGTATTGGGGATACTAGGTTCCATTGTTAGAGTCTAGCTAAGCGTAAATGCACTACATTGAATTTGTGTTTGGTGTCAGAATCTACGCCCGTTGTTGTGTGATGCTAGGTACCAAAAACCAGAAGTTGATCGATTGTCACTCGGATCGTACCACCGCACTCACTAAGCCGGCCAAGAGTCAGCTACTGTTTTCTCGAGGATGAGCAATAGTCTAAGTATGGGTTATGATCGGCGGCCTCTCGTACACCATAAGGAGTGGGAATTGACATCAACCATGGGCGTAATAGGCAAAAATCAGAGCATAATGTCTTAGTATGGACTTCAAAGAGCAAAGAGTATAATCGAGAGGATTACGAGCATAAGGGAGAAGACACGAGAGCTAAATAGAAAACGCAAGCAAAGAAGGAGGCAAAAAGGGCCATTCTCCCCAGGCGCGCTCGTGCCCAGCCCTCCCAGGGAGCTAGGACGAATTCTACAGCGACGTGATCGCGCCAGGAAACACGCGATCACGCCTATGCTTTTGTAGGCAACGCGATCGTACCAACATAAGACGCAATCGCTCACCTTCCGCTGATGCGCCGCGAGAAATACCTCATCCGAATAATTAAGTGGGTTTTAACCTAGGGTTTAAGTGTAATATAGGTTGGCCTTCTTCTAAACACATTTTAGGGTTGTCATTTAGGGTTAGCTACTCATTTAATTATAAATAGGGAGAGCTTTGCCTCTCCCTAGACACTTTCACACTTCATTATTAGTTTCATAATTTCATTAGGCTTTTAGCAATGAGGCAGGAGTATTCTCCTTTGACTTTGTGTGGCTGGTTCGCGCCTCTGGGCTAATTCAATGTGAGGTTTGTAATCGTTGATTCTTCATATATCATGTCTCTATTGCTTTAATCTCTTGCCTGCATTGATAATTGAATTGAATGAACTTCACATATTGATCACCTAGGTTGTTAGATTGATTTAATATTTCTAGGTCTTGGTTTATCCGAGTTGGAGAGCCCTGCCTGCTTAGTAGTACGAATCTCTACTTGTACTAGTTGGACTCGTATGATAGGGAGATTATTGAGGTGTTGGTACCAAGGGAAGTGCAGCTTCGTGTTTATCCATGAACATCATGTTGTCTAGGATCTAATATTGATTGTTTCAAGGCTAGATTGGTAGACAAGGCGTTGTAAGGGACAGTTGACCTTATCAACGATACTAGTACATGGTTTAGGGCAAGTAGAAGACATAAAGGAGTTAGAATAGAGATTAGAACCCGAATAGAAGAACATAGAATTATTGAATTAGACTAGAAGGTTACAACCAACCATACAAAGTGGTTTCTCAATTAATAAAACAACAAAAATGTTGTACAAATTTTCCAATTACTTTTCACTAGTTAGTCATTTGAATACATGAAGAAGTGAATACTATTGTTCCTCGTGGATTCGACCCCGACTTACCACTCCGCTGTTGTAGAGGTGTAAAAGGGATTAATTTGACCAGGACATCCGACGACACCGTCTTGTCAATATGTCACTGCCTGCAAAAGTAATCCAAACTGTTCTTGATGATTTAAGTAATATTAGTACCTAAGGGCCCCTTGACCATCTTTCTAAAAAACACTCTAATACTGCAGGAAGGGGTTGAAATAGTAGAGCTACGAAGAGGAGGAGTCTTACGCTGCAGCTTAACTTTGTGGATAATTATGGTATTTACAAATAAATTTATGAAGTTGAAATAATACACCTCTAGGATAATTCCGATCCTTAATTTATTTATATGTCTTATTAAGGTGTTCTAAATGTTAGAAAAAACCCTTTAAAATAATAATTAAAATTTAAATTATATCCAATTAAGTATCAACTTAACTATTGAGGTATAAAATATTGGGTTATTACAATACTATCCCCTCAAAAAGAGTTTGGACCCTCAATGTAGGCTGAAAATATCTTATTCATATGACTTAGCAAATCTAGTTCAGTTTCCCATTTCACATTCTCAGCTCTAGTCTTAAACCATAAAATTCTGACCAATGGAATGAATATTTTGTGGAAATGCTTTTCTCAAAGCTCTAGAATACAGACATGCTTCTCTTTGTACATTATATTTTTTTGGATTTTTATATCCTTATAGCTCAATACATGAGACCCATCTGGAACGTATTTCCTTAACAATGACACATGAAACATGTTATGAACCGGATGTGAAGTCGTTGGCAAACTAGTTGGTAAGGTAATGTACTGAATCGATCAAGGACAAGTTCAAACCATAGCTAGTATTAAGCTTTCCTCACTTCCCGAATCTCAACACACCTTTGGTTGGTGACACTCTAACAAAAACCTTTTTGCCAACTTGAAAGACAACATTTGTACTCTTAAAGCAGCATAGGGGTTCTGCCTACTCTAAGGTATAACCATCTTTTATCTAATTAGAGCGATGTCAGAAGCAGCTCTTTTAACCAACTCAGGTCCTAAAAGTGTCTTTTCAGTATTCTCATTCTAACAAATGGGAGATCTACAGTTCCTACCATAAAAGGCTTTGAGTGGATCCATCTTGATGGTTGATTGTCATTTGTTATTGTAGGTGAATTTCATTGCTTTCCCACTTAATGTCCAATCAAGAACACATCCTCCTAGCATGTCCTCAAGGGTCTAAATAGTCCTTTCAAACTCACCATCTGTTTGAGGGTGAAAGGTGGTGCTAAATCATAATTGAGTCGTCATGGCTTTAAATAGCTCCTTCCAAAAAATTGATATGAAACTACCATCCCGATCAGATACAATGGTCATTGGAGTACCATGCAAGGGTACTATCTCATGCAGAAAAACTTAAGACAACTTCTGAGTTCCCAAAGTCGACTTGATTGTGATTAAATGAGCGCATTTTGTTAGGCAATCGATAATCACCCACATAGAATCCTTTTTTCATTGAGTCTTAGGCAATCCAATGACAAAATCCATTGCAATATCCTCCCATTTCCAGACCGGCATCTGAAGAGGTTGTAACTCTCTGCCAGGCTTATGATGTTCAAACTTAACTATCTAACAAGTCAAGTATCTTGAAAGAAAATCTTCCACATCCGCTTTCATGTTGGCCCACCAAAAATTCCTTCTCACATCTTTGTACATCTTACTTCACCCTGGATTTACTGATATGCAGCATAATGAGCTTCTCTCTTAATTAGTTGACGGCTCTCATCATTAGGCTCAAATATCTGATTTTGAAACCTGATTGATCCATCATCATTTATCATAAATCCAGGTTCCTTTCCAACATGGATTTCACTACACATTTTCTCAAAAGATAAGGGGATTATCTTGTTTCTCCTTGATTTGATCGACCAAGTTAGCCTGAACTTCTAGCATAGTCAGGTGTTCTTGTTTCCGATCAAACCGTACTTCAGTCTCATTCCTTAGCAACTCATGTCGTAATTCCTACTGGATAGCGAGCAAGGCTATCGCCATCTCATGCGTTTCCTTTGTACTCAATACTCAAGCTGCAACATTAGCCTTTCACGGATGGTAGAGTAACTCAATATCATAATCCTTGAGTAACTCCAACCATTGGAATTGTCTCATATTCAACTCCTTCTGTGTGAATACATATCCACCATAGAGATAGTGCCTCCAAATTTACACCGTGTCACATATTCAACTCTTTATGTGAAAAATACATACTTCAAACTCTTTCAGATTCTGAGGTTGCTTCCAGTTAGACACTAATTCATTATTTGAGGATCAACCATTACTCCTTTCTTGTTGATCACATGCCCAATGTCACTTCCCTTAACCAGAAATCACATTTGGACAACTTTGCGTACAACTAGTTTTCTATAAGAATTGATAAGATGATACGAAGATGTTCTTCAATGAGTCTCCCTATCTAGAGAGTAGATCAGGATGTCATTAATGAATGCCAAAACAAACTTATCCATATAATGTTGGAAAGATCTATGAATCAGATCCATGAACACGGCAAGGGCATTGGTTAGTCCAAACAACATAACTAAAAATGACCCGTAATAAATCTTGAATGAAATCCTTGAAACGAATCCTTAACCGATGGTACTCCGATCACAAATTGATCTTGGAGTAGACTTTATCACTCTACAACTGGTCCAAAATATCATCTATCCTTGGCATGGAATACTTGTTCTTAGTCGATGCAAAGTCTAAGCGAACCATCCCTTTTCTTGCCAAACCAGACAGAGAAACCCCACGATGACGCACTCGGTCGTATATAGCCCTTCTTAAGTAACTCTCAAGTCGCTTGTTCATTTCTTGCATCTCTATTGGATTCATTTGATAAGGTACCTTCAAGATTGGCATCGTACCACGTTCTTGATCAATAGTGAACTCCACGTAATGGTTCGGTGGTAGACCAGGAATTTGTTCCTAAAACACATCCACATATTCACGTACAGTTGGAATGTTGTGAACCAGAAATTCATCCTTCTTGGGTGCATTCAGATAACAAAAGTACTCCATATAACCTTGTCTAAGTAACTTAAACGCAGGCATAGCATTTATAAACTTTCCATTATCGGTGTCATTAGGACCATGAATTTACAAACAGTCTTGCCCTCAGATAAAACTATCACAATCCTAGTACTGAAATCGATCACCGCCCGGTGACATGTAAGTCAGCCCATTTTGAGAATAATGTTGTATGGAGCCAAGGCAATATAAATTAAGTCATGTTCAATTTCTAGACCATCTATGGTGATAACACAACTTTATCCCGACCGTTTTATAGGAGAACAAAAGTGTGTTGATGCAAAGTTTGTGACGTAGAAAATCTCACCAATTATAATACCTAACTATCCAAAAAACTGTATAAATGAATATAGGGAAAGTAGGTGACGAATCCCAATGGATGCTTTATCAATTTATTTTATCTATTTCTAATAATAAAATTATGTAACAAACAAAGGATTGTAGAAATCTATCACTAGAAAAACGTGTAAAACATGTAATCACTAGAAGGGATAATTCTTAGTAAAGCTACATTTCAGTATTCAGCAATGATGATGATCGTAGAAAATCAATGACTAAAACTTTATGCAAATTATTCCTATTCTTATATGAAGGTGATTAGGACCTCAAGCAGAGCATATAATCATGTCCTAATCAATTAACCATGACACACATATCAATGATTCAAACTAAAGGAGTCATTAAGTGAAGAACACCAGGATACACAAATAGTAGAATGGCTATCCTATAATTCAATTCTATACATATAAATCTTAGGATAAATAGATACTAGAATAATATTTTTTCTCTAAAGGAATAGAAAGCATCAAACAAGCATAATCTATCCCAAAAGTATGATACAATCAGTTTAATCCTAGATGATCAGCCTAGAACTCAACCAATCAATCAATGAACAATTATATTAAAGAGAAAAGCATACAACGTTAGCATAGATGAAATCCAGATAAACTCACGTCAATCACAAACTTAAACTTACACTAACTCTACAAAGAAATAAGTGTTTAGTTCTCCATACCAAAATAACAAAGAAAAAGTCTTGACAAAAAGCTCTGAACTCCTTAAAAAAACTTCTACATAAAAGTGATAATTGGATCTCTACCTAAGATGTGTAAGTGGCTACTAACAACCAACTTAACAAAGCTTAGAATAATATAATAATAATAATTATAATAAATTAGTAATTGAAATTAGAAAACTAAAACAAACTCAACAAATTAATTATTAAAAAAGTTAGAAAATAAGGAAATTTCCATCTACAATGATCGGGGGGTGAATATAGCTATGGACAGCCGCCTCTGGTTGAAAGTGGGAAAATCCTGGAAATTCAATCGATAGGTGCTGTTGATTGACAGGCGGGCGCCGCCGGTTGATTAGTCTTCCGACTCCTTCAGCTTCATCATGAGCTCATCTTCGTCTTCGTCTTCACTTCTCTTCTTTTCTTCTCTTCAATCTATCTTCTTCATAAATCATCATAAAAAGGTATAGATGGTCGTAAAGTGATAGGCACCAAATACAAAAGAAGACAACACAATCTAGCACCAAATATATGTTAAAACTATGCTACTATACCCGTCTTATGCATCTAATCAAACTTCCCACATTTGAACTCTACTTGTTTCTAGTTGAATCAGAATACCACTAATCTCACATTAATCATCATGTAAAATCCCAAGTACAAAGTCACGTGCAATGAATTAACAAACCATAAGCTCAATCCACAAACCAACATAACCTAATACGTCATCATCTAATCTCTCAACATCGAATGCTCTCGATCTCACAATGATATAGTCAAATCATAGATGTCATCATAAAATACTTGTAACCATAACCATGATGCTCATACAACATCTTGAAAATCCCCTCTAGAATAAAATAATTATGCAAACTAACTCCATCTCAACTCATCTCCACTCCAACCACCAAATAATGTCCTAATCCACTAAATAATATCCATTAATAACAAAAACAAATTCAACCACGTATTCCTAAGGGAATAAATCTACATAGCCCAACCAAAACAATATGCATCCAAGGCGAGGAAAAAGAACTTTAATATTAGAATTACACCATACCATTATCAAATGTGCACCAAAAATGTCCAAAAGAAATAATGATAAAAAGACCTCATAGACACGTCATGTAAGCTGAAGAAAATACACCAAAGAGATATATCATGAATGCTCAAAATGAGAGTTGAAATATCTCCAAGTGAAATCCTACCTGAAACACTCCTATACTGCATACACTTATTTCACAAGTGCCAAAAATGTGAATGAACATCCTAAGACACTCAAATTCATTTCACTCGAGTTCTTACTTAACCACACTCTTGGATTTTCACCTAACACTCTGATAAAAATAATCTAACCCACCTCACATCTCTAAAAAATTCTCATATTACCAAACATAATGTTAGTTTGATTACCAGCTTGTTGCCTTAGTGTCCCTGAAGGTTTTCACTCATCCCATGATCTAATTTTGTCTCTTTTATGTTTTGCCTCTTTTTTAAAATTTATAGATAAATAAACAATAGCTAATACAATCTACTCCTCCACACTAAAAATAAGCATTGTCCTCAATATGTATATTAGTCAAATATAATGATCAAGGGTAAAATAGAAAGATACTGATATTGTTGAGGTGGTGATGGTGGATATCCTGGATACTATTCTGTAGCTGCTGCATTAGAATGCCTATATTCTCGTTGTGCTAGGCCCATCCAGTGTCCTAGATTATCGTATACTCGGTGAAGGGATGATCAAGACTATGCACTCTCTCATAAGCCTTCCTAGCATAATCATCATCCATAGGCATGGGCTCGGACTCAATAATAGGAGGCACATAAACTTTAGCAAGTGCATGTACATTTCAATCCTGGTATAGAGTACTCTAGAACATCAAAGGTTTGGGCCATGGAATCGCAAAATTATGAACGTTACGAGCACCAAAGAAATACTAGTACACGTTGCGTGACTAGGGTCGCTCGTTCCCCACATTAATAAACTCCTAGTTAATCTGTATTATATGGAAATCCCTCAAACGTATAACATTGAACCATGACTTGCTGGAAACGGGGTCTTCCTCAGGACAAACAAGACCAAGAGCATCCCGAATCATAGTAATCATCACTCCTAAACAAAATTTTCCTCCTGAATCTCCCTGGAATTTCTCATAGCTCCTCCCAAAAATAGCTTCCCAATCAAGCACCACGGAACTATTCCGCTTCATAGTCCACATCGCTCATAAATCTACTAGCGACATGATGTTGACCTCCGGCTGGGCATAGAATTCAAATCTTATCACATCAAGAGCGAGATTAAGGAATGGGTGTGACCACCGATAATTGTAGTGGGTAGTCAAAATGTTGTAAGCCGAACAGGTAGAATAAGACAAAAAAATCAAATTGTCCATTCTTGACAGTCCAATCGTACTCGACCGGATAAGATGTAATACCAAAAATATCATCCATATCACGCACCCTCGATGTGTGGAAAGTACCCCTCAGACTAAAGTGCATCCTCTTGCCTAGCACATCAACCTTAGCCAATAACGGAAAGCCAGTTCAAGAAAGTAGACGAGATTCAATAAAAGCTCTGTTGTCCATCTATTAAAAGTCGGAACCCAGTACTAGTAAAACAATCCTAGCCCAAAGTGGATGATCATCTCCATTAAAACATTGTCGAAATGCAACTCCTTGATGAAGTCACGGTCGAATGACATAGTACTCATGAGATCCCTTGATCCCACATTAGCCTGAACCATAGCCGGGTCGATAACTCTCTTGTCTCTCTTTCGTGGTGGAGCACGACTAGTGTCGGCACAAGAGGAAGTCACCTGGTGTGAAGTACTCAAAATGAAAATATGTAAAAGTATGAGTGAAAGAATGTATCGACAAGTGAAGCTCGAAACTGATGGCGGCGTTGGAAACTTTTGGCAGGTACCGATTAAGAAAATGTGCTACGACGACCGGTTCTTCTTATCTACGGAGGCAGCAAAACTTAATCGGCACTTCAAACTTCAAGGACAGCATCAGGAGCTAAAATAAATTGGCGGGGCCGAAATCTATTGAATCTGAACTAGTGAAGCGACGACAGGCGCTTGTATTTCGAGGTGGTCGTTGGGCATGACTTAAGAATTCGTGGGAGCGGCCGTTGGGATGTACAAAGAAATACTTCAACGAACTCATAAACGGTTGGAAAACATAACAAACACTTCAAATGTTCACCATTCCTTCAAAACAGCTTCAAATTTGACAATTGAACGTTCAAATTGTATATCGGGGAAGCATTTACCTAGTTGAAGTGGTGGAGCAGGCAACTATTGGTTGAATCTCCCGGAAAGATTGATTTCAAGATTCTACCAGCGGACGCCGAAATGGGCGGGGGGGCGTCGGTTCTGGAGGAGAAAAAACAGCAACTTTTCTTTTCATTTTGAAGGACAAGGAAAAGGGGGTTCGGTTTTTGGATGTTTTATGGGTTTATGGGGTTATGGAGAGGGTATATGTGGAGGTGAATAGAAAACAGAAGGAGAAAGCTTATGGGTATTGTGGGTATGGCTTTTTGGAGGATTGTGGGCTGAATAAAAAGGTGAACGAGAATGGGGGTAAAAATGGAAATCTTAGTGTATATCTTGAATTTCAATTTCCTTTCAAAAATGATCCCAACACTCGTTCAACTCGTTCTTTTCACATGACACTCTTGTTTATCCGACTAAAACTCTCCCTCACTCAACTTTATTTTTCACACTCTAGACATTTCTTTCAAATTTTATCTCATTCCGCTTATTTTTTTATTTCCACTATTCTTTTATACTCTATTTTTATCCGCTCTAGTCTTTTTCATCATATTTTTTTTCCCTCACAAAACCTTTCTTTCACCCGGTTTTGATAATAACAGTTCAAAAGATCAAAGGATTTTAACATTGTCACTAGTTCAAAAACCCCCTTTTACATCACTAAATATACACCGGGCGTACATGTCATGGTGTAAAATGTCTACATATTTTGGTTATACATGTGTTTTGGTTGTTATCCAATGTATAAAGTAGGAGTCAACAAAGTAAATAACCGATGTATATACTATATACACCATATATTTTTATAACACATGTAGAAAGATAAGTACGCCCGGTGTAAAATACATTTATCAACCGATGTATAAAGTTTATACTAGGTTGATGAGTTAAGCACAAGTATATACATTAGTTTTCTTATACAACTGATGTGTTATAGATACCATATTTTAATTTTGGGCCAAAGATTTCCACGCCCCTCTTTCATTTATTCCCCGCCTGCTAAAACATTTCCACGCCCCTCTTTAATTTATTCTCCGTCCGCTTACATCTCCGTCCGCACCCTCATCCATCGCTTTCGCTCCTCCTCCACCCTCAAGAAGATCACTGATGCCCCTTCCGTCACCGTCTCACATCTCCGCTCCATCCTCTCGCCGCCCTCCGATGAATCCTCTAAAGCTTCCGGATACAATATAGCCTCTTCCGGAGGAGAGATTCTTGATATTGTGAGGGGAATAGTTGACGCTAAGTCCGCCGTGCAGGGAGGATGGGCGAACGGTTGCCTCTAAGTCCTCCGTGAAGGGAGTATGGGCGAACGGAGGAGAGATTCTCATTATTGTGAGGGGAATAGTTCACGCTCTTCGTGCAATTTCTCGCTCTCTCTCACCATCTCTTTCTCTCTGTCTTCCATTCTTCCTCGATCTCAACCCTAGTGTCGCCGTTGTAGAAGCTCGACTGGTGGTTTCTCGTCTTCGACAATGTTGGCTCGCCGGGCGGCTCAACGTCTTTATGAAATTCGTTAAATTTTCCGTCAATCTCCTAAGTGTTTTTATTCTACTCTTTGATCTTCTTCTTGCATCGTCCCTTTTATTTAATGTTGATGTGTTTCTATCCTTTCTCAATCCGGCATCTTGATCCTTTTCCACTGCTCTCAACTATGTGAGTGTTGTTACTATCCGAAATCTGCTTAATTTGACAATTTTGTGGTTTTGAATAAGAAATTCTAATAAACTAAAATTCGTTTCATCTCGTAGCACCTTGATTTGCCAGATAACAACCCCGATATCCATGGGAGTTCAGCTCCAAAAACAAGGAAACGGTATGTCTCATCCTATTCTAATGAATTTTTAGTTGATTTTGTGTTTCAATTTTAGGGATTTCCAATCTATTTGAAGTGTGGTCTTAAAAATGAATTACTGATAACAGCCTCCAATCTTAAAATACAGTCTCTAGTGAAATATTAAGACTAGAAACTTTGAACCTTGAATTACTTATAATGTATATCTTCTTAGTACATTCAATTTGCCCTGACCATTTTGTTGTTTAATTTTTTGGTTTATTGAGGAGTATCAGATATATATACCATTTGTATCATTAGATTTTGACACGAGCTTCTGTGTAAATAGTTAAAGAAGATATTGCCTCATTACCCATCCAACTAAAAGAAGTCAGTTGTAACCCCCCTGCTTGATCTTGCCCAGCAACAGCATGGAGACTGGCTTACAGTTTCAGCTATAAATGAAGTATGTTAAATGGTTTTATGTTAGATATTTTGTATTTTCCTATTCACTAATTGAAGACTGCTGATCTATCTGTGCACTCCATGTCTAGTGGTTTTTTAGCATGCTAAACAAATGAAAATTAGGGTACTAGTAGTTTATACTTAGTATATAAAGACTCGATCCCCTTTTTAGTCAGGTGAGAGCACTTTTAGCTCAATTCCATATCATGAATGCATTTTGTTTGAATTCACTTGAAATTTTTGAATACCAAACTCAGTAGTAAAGCTATATGTTTGTGGTTTAACAGTTCTACTTGTTGTGCTAAGTTAATTACAAGTAAAGTACTACAGTTTTATTCTCTTAAACAGCCTCTGTTACCTTCAATGGTTATCTGCTATATTATTATATTGGGGGTTTACCTGATATCTTTTGATTAGTGAAATGCATGTTAAGTTATGGATCATGTACTAATATTTTGGCTTGTATGAAAATGCTAAAACCATTTATATAGTCTTCACTTATCAAAGCTCAACTTTCTGATTTTAGTACAAAACTAACTTTCTCTTTCGGAATATACGCTCATTGTCGTCTTATTCTAAATTTACAAATATAGAGCCAACTGTAAATTAATCATGTGAAGACCATAATCGATTTCCTTACTAGAAACAATGACTAAGAAAAGCCCCAATCATGCAGTCATGCTTGATTACTGTGATACACCGTGACAAACTGTAATGTTATAGTGCTTGTTTTAATTGCATTAAGATATAATTCCCGTCTTATGATGTGCATGATAGCTTGAAGAGATAATATATATATGTAGTAAAATTGCAATTTCAACATTCTGCTTTGTAAATTCTTCATCCACATTTCAATTTGCAAAGGGTTTAGAAAATTTTATTTTCACAAAGCTCAATTCTCAAATTAAACCGAGCCAAAATGTGTGGCTATTTTTGGTAGTACATAATCATTATATATTGGCCTATTTATTTGATCATGTAACTGAATATTATTATATCATAAATCATCTGTGGTTGTTCCAGATTGCAAGGATTGTAGAAGTTGCTCCTATCCGTGTCTTTGATGTTACAACTTTCCATTCAATGTTTAATCGAGCAAAGGTAAAGAGGCTCCTTGTTGTTAGTTTTTTTTTGTGTTTAGCATTTGAGTAATAAAATCTTGCAACGTTTGCAACATAGGTTGGAAAATACCACCTATTGGTTTGTGGCACAACACCTTGTATGTTACGAGGTTCAAGAGATATTGAAGATGCCCTCTTGAAGCATTTGTTCGTGGAGCGAAATGGTACTACAAATTGATTATATCCCATTAATCCTACTTGCTTGCGTGTAATAATCTCCATGGGTCATCTGCCTTTTTCTGTGTAGAGGTGACAAAGGATGGGTTGTTTTTTGTTGGAGTTCTTGCAGGCATCTATTAATATCAACACTTTCTTATCTTACTAAAAATGTCACAAGATGCATTTGAAGAGGAGGGTGTTGTGCATGGAAGAAGAGTTTATCTCTTTGGTTGTAAAGAACGTGAGTATCTCAAGGACCTATCCTTAGTGTATTTGAAAAGAATCAAATATATGTGAATGATACGTTTGATTGATTTATGTGTCTTCTGCTTAGATGCAGAAATTTTGATGAATCTTTTATTGTTGGTTTGTTCTTGTGTAGCTCAATCTGTGCCATCCAAGAATAAGGAAAGACTCACTCACATACCTGTTGTGGTGGCTATAAGTTTTCATGTGCGTTCGGAATTTCATCATTGACTGATTTGTATATAATGTTTTTTAAGTTTGATAGCTCGTTCCTTTTATTTAAATTTAGGTTGAATATCCTCTTCCTCCTTCGGATAAGATTGCGATTGTGTCAATTGAAAAGGAGAATAAGGAAATTGTTCCCATGAAGCACATGAAAATGAAGTGGGTTCCGTATATATCTCTGGAGAATAGGTATTTGCTTCTTTAAATGCTAACTTCATTTGCTCACATGCAGTTTTTTGTTTTATATTTTTTCCCTCTCCTGTAATCTCTCTCAGGGAAAGTCGGGTGGAAAGGGTCAACTCAGATATATACATATTGTGGTGTAACCAGAGAAGGTATATACAATGAGTAAGATGCCCTGCTGCCTTAATCCGCTAAGATTTATTGGTAAATCAGACAATGTATTCTATCATAAACATGGATTACTCTTTTTTATTCCGTAGCACTAAATACTTTGTATTATTAAGATGCTGCTCACTTACAAGATGTATAATGTAATTGATAACTAGAGTATATGGAGTGGTGTTCTTCTACAACTACAATACATGAAAAACATAATATTTTGGTGGACATTTATGTACATTTTTTCCAGTGCCATATCTGACTCTGTTAATATAATAGTAGCATAAATCATTCAATAAGCTCTCTGATTAGTGATATCGGATATGTTTGTGGTATATCTACAAGACTGCCCTGAAAAAAGAGCAAGTGGAGAAGCTTCAACGTTGTTTACCATGTACGGTCTCACACTGTGTTCGAGTTTAAACCTAATCACTGAGTTTAGACATTTGATCTTGTAACTGTAAACTATCAACTATGCGGAGATGGAAGAGTTAATTTGGTTAAGGATGTAACCAAAAAATAAAGATATCCTGGTTAATTTATCTACTAGATTGTTCTACTGGCCACCCACTTTGTTTGGCAGATTTCTATAATCCTTTACAAGAAGATGAGAACACTGTTGTTGAATTGATTCTTCCAATTAAGCCTAAACCAGTAAGTGTATGAGTCACTATTGGATTAGCTCGATTAAGTGTTGGAGTATATGTTATTGCCCCTCACATGAATTGGATTGCAGGTTGTCCATGCATACGACTGGGATGTGAATGAAGTGGAGGTATTTAATGGTATCATAAGCACATTATATTCACGCTCTTATTTCTATGAATTCGGTTTACATGCCTTTTTGTTGCATGATTTCATAGACAAGCAGATTAGAGAAGAGGAGCTTCGTGAAGATAATAAAGTGAAATTTATGGTCTGCAATTACAATGCATATGATTTAGTTGCGTGCTATATTATTATTAGTAGTACGATTGGTGTATTTTTGTGTTGTAATTTTCCAGAAAGATTTGAAGGGTAAAGTTAAAGCACAAAAGAAGGCAAACGAAGAGGTACTTCACTGGTGTTGATAGTAGCCTAAATATGTTATTTATACACCACATTGCAACCGAGGTTTTGTCTTTGGAGCTACAGATCCCACTCTCATCTTCTCTTGTTTGCTTCAAATCTATCCTTGCATGAAAGCTTCATTTTGAAGCAACTGATCAAAATCTGTGTTGCACTGAGCACTGGTTGCCTCATGTGTAGTCTCTCCCTCTCTACAGTATTCCCCTCTCTCTTTTTGATTTGGTCTATGGTGATCTAATTGGTTGTCAATGTGTCCTTTTCGTTCCAGTATAGTTGTGCCTACTGGCTATCTAGTTGTTTGGGCTACAATTCGACCTGGTTAAGCTTAGGCAGAAGAATGCTTTGTGTAAAAAACATCTATTTGATCAGCTATTGTTCATTGTCACTAAGGTTCATTAAGCCTTAGATGCGCTTAACAAGTATCCAATTGGGCTTTGAATACTTGGGATGCGCTTGACCTATGTAGAACTATTAGTAATGAATTTACTAAAGTCCTTAAGTGTGGAAGAGGTCAGACAGACCATTGAGCGCGCTTTAAGTTGTTAAAGCGCACTTCTATTTGCACACACACAAGAATTTCCAAACGGTGAGAACCCTAAGTCACTATTTGACTCGGTATAAAACTCACCACTACAATCTATTGATTAGAAAAAGGTAACAATCTCTCGCTTCAACACTTTGAAGCTCACTCGTAAACTCTCTCTTTACAATACTTGAGTTCAGCTCGAAAGAAGAAATGAAAGCACTCTCAACACTCTCTCTGATTACAAACAAGTATATCACTTAAGCTCTCTCTAGCTTCTCTATAATTCTCTCCGTTTGTAACATATAGAGTGAATGCAATAGTCCTCTATTTATACACAAGCCTTAAGCTAAACCTCTAACATAATTCGTGTAACAAACAAAGACTAAGCACAATGCCACCTCATCAAGCCGTGTGGTTTGATCACTTCACCAGAATTAATCAACGGCCTGGAGTGATTTGGTTTTGTTCTTCACTTGTTGATCCACGCCACATCATCAATCCGTGTGCTTTTAGCTCTTACAACCTTCTTCCACGCCGGCGATCCCTGGAGTTGCGTCCCAAAGAGTGAACAAGCTCTTCTCGCACCTTCCTGTGCACGCAACTTGCACTCTCCTGCTTACCAGCCTTCTCTAGCGTGTTGGCGGTTTTCTTCTGCGCTCTAACACACCCTAAGCTATGG
Organism: Phyllobates terribilis; assembly: GCF_046119375.1. Classification (NCBI taxonomy): domain Eukaryota; kingdom Metazoa; phylum Chordata; class Amphibia; order Anura; family Dendrobatidae; genus Phyllobates; species Phyllobates terribilis. The sequence goes on from NW_027366528.1 coordinate 23,105, forward strand.
TGGAACCTCTTGGTCAACCTTCTTTTTCTTCATTCAAGCGCGTCCACTACGCCATCGAAGCTCGATCACTCTCACTTCTTGGTCTTGAATGGATTTATTAAACACCGTTTGCGAAACTTACTTTCTCCGCTTGGTGTTAAGCGCGACTGAGAACAGTCAAGCGCATCTCTAAATGACTTAAGCGCATCCTTACAGATATAGCAATAACCTCGAAGGCTTAAAAACACTAAGAGATTAAACATATTAGTTTGTTATCATCAAAACAAAGAGAAATGGATTAAGCTTTAACAAGACGATTAAAGCTCCACTAACACTTTGGACGATTAAAGCGCATCCTTACTCATGGATTTGATTTGTAGTTCAAGTTATTTTTGATTGCAGTAATGTTTCCTATTTTTTTCTAGGTAATGATGATGAATGCTGCTCTATTCAACTCTCTGACGGAGATGGTGTATTCAATATTGATGGAATTAAAAATTTTATGAAGGAAGTGAGGTTGGATAAATGTGGACTATCCTATGTTGTAGTCTCAATCATGGGCCCCCAAAGTAGTGGTATGTACTGTGTCCTTCAAATTCATGCTTTCATGATTTGCTAGATCAAAAATTTATGGTTTGATAAGGCTTTCTACTGACTTTGGCGGTTGAAGTTTGTCTTATTTGTGAAAAGATGTAGTGCAATGTGAATTCAAAAGTTTATACTACATCTTATTTGACATCTAGGATTTATTTTACAGCCCAACGTTTTGAACTGATCTGCTCACTCTGCTGTCATTTTGACAATAAAGAGTACTATTAGTTGAGCTTTGATCGGAATGCTAAAGCACAATGTATTTCTCTTTGTTTTGATGATAACAAACTAATCAATTTAATCTCTTAAGTGTTTTAAGCTTCCCAGGTCATTTCCATATTAGTTGGGATGCACTTTACACATATAGAGATGCGCTCAACTGGTAACAGTTGCGCTCAAACACCAAGCGGAGAAAGTTAGTTTCACAATACGGTGTTAATAATCCCATTCAAGACCAAGAAGTGAGAACGATCAAGCTTCGAGGGCATTGAAGATGCGCTTGAATGAAGGTGAAGAAAAGTTGATCACGAGGTTCCACCGTAGCTTAGGGTGAGCTCTGGCGCAGAAGAAAACTCCTAGAACGCAAGTGAAGGCTGGTGAGCGGGAGAATGCAAGTTGTGTGCACAAGAGGTGCGAGAAGAGCTTGGCATTCTTTGAGACGCAATCCCAGGGATCGCCAGGGTGGACAGAGTTGGTTAGTGCAGGCACATGGATCGCTGACGTGGCGTGCATCAACTTGTGAAGAGAACAAAACCAAATCAATGTGAGCGATTGATTAATTCTGCAGGAATGATCAAGGCGCACGGATTGATGAGTTGGCATTGTGCTTAGTCTTTGTTTGTTACACGAATGAAGTTAGAGGTTTAGCTTAAGGTTTGTGTATAAATAGAGGACTGTTGCATTCACTCTAGGAATTACAAAGTGAGAAATTCAGAGAGTAAGATAGGAGAGCTTAAGTGTTGTACTCAGTTGTAATCAAGAGAGGTGAAGTGCCATTGTTCTAGAGAGCTGAACTCAAGTATTGTAAAGAGAGAGTTTATGAGTGAGTTTCAAAGTGTTGAAGTGAGAGATTGTAAACCTTCTTCTAATCAATACACTGTAGTGGTGATTTTTATCCCGAGTCAAGTAGTGACATAGGTTTCTCACCGTTTGGAAATTCTTGTGTGTGTGCAAATAGACGTGCGCTTTAACAACTTAAGGCGCGCTTAATTGTCTGTCTAACCTCTTCCGCACTTAAGGACTTTAGTAAAATCATTACTAACAGTTCTACATAGGTTAAGCGCATATCAAGTATTCAAAGCGCAATTAAATACTTGTTAAGCGCAACTAAGGCTTAATGAACCTTAGTGACAGTGAACAATAGCTGATCAAATACGTATTCTACAAGTACACTTTTAAATCACTTGTTTCAAACCAACTTCAGAGAGATGGATGCATTTAGAGGAAGTTAAGTTTGTACCATCTATGTTAAGTGGTTTATGCACATTCTTCAATGTGATTTAATGTGATACTAAGTTAGAGTTGTTCCAGATCTCAGACAACTAAAGGTATTTGGTTAGCAAGATGTGTTGGTATCTACAACTGGGTGCTACATGTACTAGGGGCCTCGCCGACCAAACACTGTAGATTGTGGATATTATGTGTTGCGGTATATACGGGAGATTATCGCAGTGGGAAACACAAATTCAATTCCAAAAACGGTAAATATCCTTAATTAAATTAAATTTCACTCGAAAGTCTAAGTATACTTGTCTTATTTACGTTTTATTGCTTTTCTAGTATTATAACAAAAGGCAAGACCCTTACACTCCAAAGGAACTTGACCAATTTGAGTAGAGTGGATGCAACACTTCATAAGCGCATTTAATCAAGAGGTATTATGATAATTATTTTGCCTTTATCAAGAACTAACATATATGTTATTAATATGTTGTATATTTGTTGTACAGGAAAAGGTTGTCGAAACTGATGTAGCTACTACTTAGTAAGTTATGCGCTCCTCAATATTTAATTTGCTAGTTAGTACGTACGTTCAGAACTTGGTGTTGATCAAATATGCAGGTTGAATTCCTAAAATTAAGTGTTTGGAATTATTCTGGTAGTGTACATTATTGTATAGTGTAAGATCAATGACTTCTAAGGTTCATTAAGTCTTAGATGCGCTTCTCAAGTATCGAATTGCGCTTTAATAATTGGATATGTGCTTGACCAGTGTAAGACAGCTAGTAATTGATTTACTAAAGTCCTTGAACGCGGAAAAGGTCAGACAACAATGAGAGCGCGCTTTAAGTGTTTAAAGCGCACTAGATTTGCACACAAAAAGTTTTCCAAACGATGAGAACCCTAAGCCACTAATTGACTAGGGATAAAACTCACCACTACAATGTATTGATTAGAAGAAGGGTTACAATCTCTCGCTTCAACACTTTGAAGCTCACTTGTCAACTCTATCTTTACAATACTTGAGTTCGGCTCTCTAGAACAATGGCACTTCACCTCTCTTGATTACAACTGAGTAAACACCTAAGCTCTCCTTGCTTCTCTTTTAATTGGTCACTTTGTAATCCCTAGAGTGAATGCAATAGTCCACTATTTATACACAAACCTTAAGCTACTACTCTAACTTAATTCGTGTAACAAACAAACACTAAGCATAATGCCACCTCATCAATCCGTGCACCTTGATCACTTCACCAGAATTAATCAACGGTTTGTATTGAATTGGTTTTGTTCTCTTCTTTTTGATGCACGCCACCTCAGCAATCCGTGCACTTCGCTCTAACAACCTTCCTCCACGCTGGCAATCCCTGGGGTTGCGTCACAAAAGCCTTCAAACCCTTCTCGCGCCTCTTGCACACTCGGTTTGAATTTTCCCGCTTACCGGCCTTTCCTCACGTTTGGGCATTGTTCTTCTGCGATAACGTGCACACTTTGCTTTGGTGGAACCTCGTGATCAACACTACATCCACATCATTCAAGCGCATCTTCTATGCCTTAGAAGCTCTCTTATACTCACTTCTGGACTTGAATGGGATTATTAAACACCTGTTGCGAAACTTACTTTCTCCGCTTGGTGTTAAGCGCAACTGTTACCAGTTGAAGCACATCTCTAAGTGACTTAAGCGCATCCTTATAGATATAACAATAAACTGGAAGACTTAAAAAACACTAAGAGATTAAACAAATTAGTTGGTTATCATCAAAACAAAGAGAAATTGATTAAGCTTTAATAAGTCTATTAAATCTCAACTAACAATTTCCCCCTTTTTGATGATGACAAACTGTAAACAGGTAAGCTCATGAATACTTTCATTAATGATTAAAATGGAGACAATAAACACAAGTTAATCAAGTTTTGAGATTCAACAATAAACACAAGTTAATAAAGTATTCAGATTCGGAATTGGATCGAAGTACCTTACTAAGTACTTAACCAACACAGTTTTCAAATTCCCCCTGAATTCAAGCATGATCTTAAACTTCCCCCTTAAACAAAGAAGGATCTGGACACCTGTTTTCTTCCCCCTTTTGCTCTTTCTAGCTAAGAAATCAAATTAGCAAGTATAGCGAACAAAAATCAAGGTAAGCATCAAAGAGCAAGTTAGCGAAGCTATCAAAGTTATAAAAACCAGAACATATTGCATTATCATTCATAAGTAGCTGTCACAAAATAGCATAGGATACCTAGGGATAGAATTCAAAACATGTAAAAATACGGAGAGAATAAGAGAAACAAGAACAACCAACACCACCACAACCTAACGCTTTTCATTTGCTTCGATCATCAACTGGAAGACACGGTCAAAAGAAGACTGCACCGACGTCATAAACTAGTCAACAGTCTCACAGAGATCAGTCATGCGCTTCTCCACGCACTCATGATGCGCTTCAAGAGCTGCAACTACACCCGATAAATCTATGGAAGAAAAACGAGGGCGAGTGCGAGGAGTTAACTCGGAGCGCGAACTTGAAGGATGAGGAGCTTCAATTCGAGGGAGAAGGATAGAGCTTATGGCATATGATGCGAGAAAAGTAGAGCAGGAATAGTCGATGAGGGCTCTATCGTACAGACCATCGGCCTTGAGCATCTTACAGATTAGATGAGGAAAAGGGAGGGGTCCTGAGGTAGCAGCACGACAAAGGACAAGATGGCTCATCATGAGCTGGGCGGTATTCACTACCTGATTGGAGATCACAACGGCCATGATGCAGCAGTCAGCTATTGTGACTTTCTCTCTTTCGTAGTCACTTGGGGTGATGTTTGTGATAATGAAGTGATGAAGGAGACGGCGGCTTGGCTTCAGCATATCCACTGTAAGGGTTCCCTTTGACACGTTGGGTCCAAATACTGCTTCTTTGAGTCATTTAGCACCGGCTGGACAGTTCTTCTTGTAAAGACGTCCAAATCCATTGGACTGGCCAGTAAGCCCTATCGCCTTTGCCAAATCCTTCACCAAGAAGGTTTCCTTCGAATTCCCTTTCCAGTAAAACCAAACCAGACTATACTCGGGATTTGCAGGTTGATACTCCATGGTGGTGTAGAACTGGTACACCATTGCATTGTTACACCGTGCCGGCTCAGTCTCTAGCTTATCCCATCCCTGAAAACTTAGCCATGTGGAGAAGCGCGAGATGTGAGAAGACTCTTGTAGCTTGTAGAGTAGATCAGAGGTGACGATTTCTGGAAATAGGAATGAGCGCTTGGCAATACCCGTGGGGACTGGAGGGAATTCATTTACACCTAATAGCTTGGAGCGCTTGGATCAAGTAGAAACTGTACGTTCAGGGACACCCTCTTGAGGCGGTGAGTCGTGCTCAGAACCGTCTGAAGATTCCACTTCTTCTTAAGGAGGAGTGAGAGGAGCCTTGCGCTTCTTCTTTTGAAGACGAAGCGTATCACTCTATCTATCAGTGCGCTGAGTCACTAGAGGGAGAGGGGAATCTGTCTATGACCGTGATTGAAAACGATAATCGCCATCTTTATCAGAGTCCGAGGGAATACCTGCTAGCAAATCCTTAGGCGACATGAGAGACTGAGTACCTAGACGAGTTGAAGCACCAGGTCTGGACGGTGTCTCTATCTCCAGAGTAGCTTTACCCTTGGCCGGGGTAGAAAGAGGAATAGCCTGAGTAGAAGCCCCTATGATTCGAGCGAGCTCTTTCTCTGCATCATATCCAGCCAGATCTAAGTCGTCGGCTGTGATTGAGAAATCCACCTGTGGATCATGTGAGAAGAGAGGAGCTTCTGGGGCAGGAGGTGTTTTAGAGGGGCTAAGGTCTTTTGTGGTAGTGAGGCCTATAATGGGGAATCTGGGTCAGATGTATGTGTTTGGAGCGGCTCATTTTGAGGAGCTGGGTTTGGGTCGGATGGAGCGGATTTGGAAGATTTAGATTTTATGATCAACTCAACCTGGGCACGAGGGGCAGGATCAAGGTTGACGTTATCCATTTAATTGTGAAGTAGTGATGGTGATGAAACTTGAGAGGAGTTTAAGAAAGAGAGAGAGAAAAGAGGTGGATAACAAGGTAAGAGGAAGAAACAGCACAGACCTGGTATTTATGCACTTGGTCTCCACTCTTCACCGTTCAAACAACCAATAACAAATAACAACAGAAAAAGGAGTAACGGTCCACTAATATTGCTGATTAGACGTGCTAGGCTCCAACGGTCAGAAAACTAGCCGTTGAACGCAAAAAGAAAAAAGAAAGTTGTTGGACAGATCCGTTGAATGTAGCTGTTTCTTCACACTTAAGCAAACCCGGAAATTCTGAACACAACACACTGAAGTGCGCTTTGAAGCGATATGAAGCTCAACAAAATACCACTGATTAAACCTCTGATGTAGCACAAAACTGACTTGAAGCGTTAGGTGTAGCCATGTGATGTCAAGTTTAACTTACAAACCACAATGTAATGCAAGTAATGAATAGGAAGATGCACATTTCGTATTGGGGACATTAGAGCATTCAATAACTCAAGTTGATGTGGTAGTATGTGCATATACATGTAATATGGTAATTGGGCTTTATGTCACCAAATGAATACTTCTCATATGTGTAGTTCAATTAAGGGTAAGAGAAGCGTAACATCTAGTCAGGCTAAGGACACCTATGCAATTGATCATTTCTTAGGCATGTAATATGGGTAGAAGACGATCACCATTGTCAAGTTTTGGCAATGAAGAGCATGTAATGGCTATGATTATAACAGATCAAGCTAAGCAAGTAAGACAACTTCAATACTAATTCATCTTAATGAACAACCATAGAGCAAGAATGACTCAAACCTATCAAGCGCAAGCTACCATAGTTCTTACCTTGATATTGAGCATGCTAGTTCTAGTCAATGAAGTGGAATACTTACAGTGCCATAGCCTCAAAGCTAATAAAGTCGCATAAGGCCAAGCTGAACCCGAAGGTTTAAGAAGACCTGTCGATTAAGCACTTTAGTAAAAAATATCCGCCAATTGCCCTTCTGAAGATACGTGAGTAACCTCGATGTTCTTGCGCTCCACATGGTCACGAGGAAAGTGGTGTTGTACATCGATGGGCTTAGTGTGAATGATGTACTGGATACTTATAATGTGTTGAAAATATCATACGTTGCGCTTGTATCCTCTAGCATTGATCTTGACTTGTCCTTCCTTCACCGAGGAAGACACTATCTCCCTCCTTAGCTTGAAATGAGAGTATCCATTGTGAATCGTCCGTCATGACACAAATGACCTTCTTTCAGTGCATTCTCTACTCTTCATTCCATCCTGCAAATACAAAGATCAAGCTTTGATTTCCTACTGAAGCTTGCGCTTCGTGGGAACGTTACTCATAGCTATTACTGCGCTAGTCTTTTGGACTGGCTCGTAATAACTTGGATCATTCAGATCAAGCACCATATGAGGGCGCGCTTTACGAAGCGCACCTGCTTGTGCTGAAGCGCAGTCGTTCTCGACAGATGAATGTCGACTACGTATGCGCTTGCCCTTGGATTTAGCCATTGACTTATAGGGCTGATTCTTAAGGACTTTCAGGTCCTTGCACTCATACCTGTCATGTGCATTGTGACCACAAAGGTACAGTAATGGTTACCTTTTACGTAACCATACTTGCCTTTTCTTGGTCTAAATGGTTCATTCTTTTGTAAGACTGGAGGCTGAGTTGGGGTTCGTTCTTGTTTCTTATACAATTGATGTGCTTTTTCCCAATGAAACCACTCTTTGGTTTCGGATGGTTGTTCCTCAAGGACATTGATTCTGCTTTTCAAATGAGTGTTTTCACTTTTGTAGGCAGTCAAGTCTTGCTCAAGTGATTTTATTTTAGCAGAGAGATCACTTGATTGAGGAGGACTGGAGTTAGAGGAAGACTCCTGGGGGTCATAGCCCAATCGAGGTCTAGCTTTCACAAAGGCTATTTGAGGGACAGACTTTGCTTCTACTAGCTTAGTATCAACGTCAAGCTTTGAGCAAGACTTGACTGCCTACAAAAGTGATCGCGCAACTCAATTATCGAATGCGCTTTAATACTTGGAGATGCACTTGAACAGTGTAAGATAGTTAGTAATTGGCTTACTAAAGTCCTTGAACGCGGAAAAGGTCAGACAACAATAAGAGCGTGCATTAAGTGTTTAAAGCGCACTAGATTTGCACGCAAAGAGTTTTCCAAACGATGAGAACCCTAAGCCACTAATTGACTAGGGATAAAACTCACCACTACAATGTATTGATTAGAAGAAGGTTACAATCTCTCGCTTCAACACTTTGAAGCTCACTTGTAAACTCTCTCTTTACAATACTTGAGTTCAGCTCTCTAGAACAATGGCACTTCACCTCTTTTGATTACAACTGAGTAAACACCTAAGCTCTCCTTGCTTCTCTATGAATTTCTCACTTTATAATCACTAGAGTGAATGCAACAGTCCACTATTTATACCCAAACCTTAAGCTACTACTCTAACATAATTCGTGTAACAAAAAAAGACTAAGCATAATGCCACCTTATCAATCCATGCACCTTGATCACTTCACCAGAATTAATCAACGGTTTGTATTGAATTGGTTTTGTTCTCTTCTTGTTGATGCACGCCACCTCAGCAATCCGTGCACTTCGCTCTAACAACCTTCCTCCACGCTGGCAATCCCTGGGGCTGCGTCAGAAAAACCTTCAAACCCTTCTCGCGCCTCTTGCACACTCGGTTTGAATCTTCACGCTTACCAGCCTTTCCTCACGTTTGGGCGTTGTTTTTCTGCGATAACGTGCACCCTTTGCTTTGGTGCAACCTCGTGATCAACACTACATCCGCTTCATTCAAGGGCATCTTCTATGCCTTAGAATCTCTCTTATACTCACTTCTGGACTTGAATGGGATTATTAAACACCTATTGAGAAACTTACTTTCTCCGCTTGGTGTTAAGCGCAACTGTTACCAGTTGAAGCGCATCTCTAAGTGACTTAAGCGCATTCTTATAGATATAACAATAACCTGGAAGACTTAAAAACACTAAGAGATTAAACATATTAGTTTGTTATCATCAAAACAAAGAGAAATAGATTAAGCTTTAATAAGTCTATTAAAGCTTAACTAACATTAATCTATATATGCAGTGCTCGGTTAATTGCAATGATTCTGGCATATAACTGGTTTATGGTATTTAATTAGGAAAAATATCGACATAGTTTTTTTTTTAAAAATCTAGATGTTTATACGTTGGTTATATAAATATAGGTATAAGCATATGAAATTGGTTGGAGCCATACAATAATATACATGGGTTTTGTTTATTATACACCGATTAGTCAACCTATCAATATCACCTTTTACATGTGACTTATGATTTTAGACATCGATTGCGATGTGGTTTATAAACATGGAGTACATGGGCGACAATACCTTATACATATATTTATATTACTATATACACCGGTTAATTATATCTTTTACATGTGTATAAATACCTTATACATCGGGCATATAGGATATGGACCAAAGTTGGCCTGCAGATTAAACACCGGATGTATGCGATATCTACTTTATACGTCAGATCGTCGTACACCGGTATTAACCGGTGTATAAGCCCATATACATCCAGTGTAGAAAGGGTTTTTTGTACTAGTGTGTAACTCAACAAATGTGGCAGAAAAGTGGATGGAACTGACTCGATCTACTTAAAAAAAATTAAATTAAGATTACTAGACTAAACGAAGTAAAATACTTTGATTGGGTTGTGATGTACGAGAGTCCCGTCAAACCCACATCGGGAGCCCTACTGATTCTGGGATTAACCATGGATCTCAACCATAAGCCAGGGCTACAGACCCTACACTCCAACCCAGCCGCCTAGAGGCCTAGGACCAGGGTATATCAAGCCCAAGACTTATCTTCTAGGTTGACCCAAGGTCAACAAAAACAAGTTATTTCCAGGGGCAGTCGGACCCCTGACATTTGGCATAGATCGCAATCCTGGGAAACTATGTTAGATATCTACACTAAAAGTGATGCATGAGATCCCCTCCGAACCCACATCAGGAGCCCTGCTGATCTTGGGGCTGATCAGTGTAGTAGGCGGTGTATCATATTCGTGTGTGGGTAGTAGAGTGGTGGTCGTGGTTGGTCCAGATGATGTAGGTCTATGAGTTTTTAGATCTAGCTTTTGAATGTGCATACTAGAAATCGGACTAATGAAGGAAGATAAAGAAAGAGAAGGTGGAGCTAGGTGTGAGGCAGTTTTCTGCAGTTATTTCTTTAAGAACGAGGGGGTGATTGTGAATGTTAGAGAGATGGGGTAAATATTTCAAAATATGATTTTAAGTGAGGTTCCATGTTACAATAGAATACCTTCTTTTTTAGAAGAAACTACAAAACTTTCATTAAGAAGCATCAACAAGTAACAAATTATTCAAGGTTGAAGGGTGCATACTGCCAGAGAAAAGGGTGAGTGTTGTTCTGGTTGTTGTATCATGTATCAGTAGATTTCTTATGGAAGAGAACAAACCTTCCTTAAGAATTGTGCGGTGGAATAAACAAAGACTAAAAGATGAATACTGTATTTAGAGTGGAACCTCAAGAAATATTATGCTTTATAAAACCACTACATTATAGTTTTTCACTAGAAGGATTTTGAACAATACTCTTTATTGATTTCTTATTTATCACAAACAAAGAGCTCAGATTCCAACCTGAATCATTCCTCTCACTGGTACCCAAACTCAACCCTTACATAGTAAAGTTCCCTCTTTTCTAAGCCTATGAATAATCCCAGTAATCAGTGCACACTAGTTCATAGTCATTAAGAACTATTTATTCAATCGGCATTTTCAAAACCCAGAAATGTTGAATGATATATTTTTCTTAATTAAATTAATGATATATCAAGATTTTATTGTAAATTTAACTAAGCATAATATCTTGATTCAATGAACGTAGATGATCTTGCTAATATCAAATCTCTTGTTAAGTTCCTAACGAAGATAAAATATTGATCTATTCCTTTTCCAGGATGTTTTAACGGATTTGATTATATTTGCAAAGATATTCTTAAACACATTTCTTTGAAAGTCTTCTTCATCGAAACTCACACTTGAAGTCATTCCTGGAACTCGTACCTCGTTCCATTTCTTCTGTCCTTTATTTGGTACACTTTCCCGACATAGTATTATCCCACGTATAGAAAGTTTCCATATAAGTATATTGGCACTCTACAATACTTCACTCAGGGAAACTATCTTAGATGAGTGTTTGTTACCATCAAAACTCAAGGAACCCTAACAAATTCTTCCTTTTGATGGTGTCAAACACTCTTAACTTTTTATACTTACACTAAGTTCTATATAAAAAATTAGACTGAAAAGAGTCATGCAATAAAAAAGGAAACGTTCCCCCTCAGACAGATACATCCTACATACTTAGCATTTTTTACCCCCTCAAAAAATTAACTCCTTATGATTTTCTACCTTTTAACATCATCAAAAAGAAACATATAAAGTATTATAAAGAAGAGAGCATATTAAGGATGACGATAAAGCAAATATTTTACAAAATATACAAAAGTGCCAAAATCATCCATGCACCAAATCGAGACAATCCACAGGGAACACTGAAGAAAGTTCTCTATACAACATCATAAGAAAAATCGCAACATTTCATCAAAAAACTTTAAAGAGAAATAGGAATAGTAAGTGAGGGAAGCAAGATGTGTGGGTCAGATTATCGACTAGGAAGCGTTAGTCGAAGCCTAGAACTTTGTCAGAAGTGGACTGAGATTTCGCATTCAGTGTTGCATAATGGCTACTTTCTTGTTGACCCTCCTAACTTGCTCCGTCAGCCCAACAACCAGTTCGCGTAGCTTCTCAAACCAGGTATTATCTTCATGGACCAAATTATGGACTTCATCTTGCTCCCAGGATGGCTTCCTTTCTACCATCTTTCCTTTCCATATAATATGTATCTTAGGGATCCTTCCCCAACCGCCATCATACAAGTGAAAATTGCATCTTATTTAGAGTCCCTTCCCCCAGTTTCATCGAATTCACGTGTTTGTGCTTCTAACGCTTGTATACCTCATGATACTCCAAAATTTTCATGACCACTAAGGGAAAGGAACACCATGCAACTTTGTACCTCTTACCTGTTACATATGAAGCATTAGAATCTTGAGGAGGCTTACCTTTTCATTACAGAAAAGCCTGTCCATGAATAGGATATATTGGATAAGAAGTTCACTCTTTTTCTTTTCACGAGGAATCAAATTGGACAGAAGCAGAGTATGGATAATACGAGGGGTAATAGACATGAGGTTCATGTAGACTTCTCCAGATAATAAATTTTTGGATCCTCAAAAACACGACATACAACCAATGTATTGGTTTCCTTGGGCAAAGCCCCTTTAGCATACATTTCCAATCCGTCATGTGGAACACCAAAAACTATACCCAACTCCTTACTAGTAAACATCAGATTAGACTTCCCAACACTATATATAGTTATCATACCACCCACATTCATATAAAGAGAAAAAGAGGAATAGAACTCGCGAATCTGAGAAGCGTCTACAATTACCTTTTCGGAGAAGTGTTTCCCCCATCCTTGAAAGTTCAACGTCTCGTGAACACCATTCATTCAATTTTCTTCTAGAAACTCCATGGAATAAACCTTTGTTCTTGCAACCTTGGTCATCGGTCCACTTGTAATTCTTCTCGTGGGCCTCTCGATCTTTACCTTCTTTATTGTCTACTCCTCTTCATCTTCGTAGTCAACAAAGATGGCCGATGTTTTGGAGGACCCACTAGTTTTTCTCTTGGAAGGAGAGGAAGAGTTCCTTTTCTTCCCTTTCTTGGAAGGAAGCTTTCCTTCTTGGAGTTCATCCTCCATCTCCCGCATGACGTTGGTGACAATCTCTATAATGATCAAAGGTGGTGATTCTCTCCTTGTAACCGCCTCAGAGGGCTCACCGCGTTAGAACTGAAGATAAGATATTGGCAGAAAAGTTTGGGGGTCTTATTTAGGTGTTTCAGGATTAAGGTTTTTGTCAATGGTGGACGTGTTTTGGTCAGGGGTGATAACAAGTTTTGGAAGAGGTTGGTATAGGACAATCGCCACGTTGGGGTCGACCACTTCGGGTTCTGGGATGGTGATTTCAGTGACTTCAGTGGTTTCAGTGGTGCGGGTGGTGCTGGTGTTTTTGGATATGACTAGGGTGCAGATATCAAATCCAAGATCAAGTACCTTTAAGCGTAGTTGTTCAGGGCTCACAGATCCATCATTTTTCATAGGAGAAGTGGAAGAAGCCATTATTAGGGTTTCATAGGTTTCAAAGGTTTCAAAGATTTTTGGGAGAGAAAAAGTAAGTGGAAAGCGATAATCTATGAATAGTTCACTTTTCTCCTTTTATAATCTCAACCGATCGAACAACCAAATCTCAACAACTTCTAATTTAAAAATATTTCCTTCCAAAACATGTCTAGTGTGCATGAGTATACCGAGCTACAATCAAATCGTTCTGCTAGAATAGGAAACCACAACTTATTAAGTGCCTTTCCCCCTTTCTTGTAGACAACGTGACACACACCTCTTCTTCCAAATTCAAAACACTATCGTTCCATCTTCCCGAATCGGTAATCCGATAGTGCATGTATGTAATGGTTGGGGTATCGGTACCAAAGGTGGTTTCACAAAGGGAACGTTACAAAGGAAAATCATATTTTCAGTTAATGTGATTTATCGTTAAAATACAACAAGTCCAATAATACGGAAAAAGGGCTCATAGTACTATTCTTTTATAAGAGACCAAGGAAGGATGTGGATTTCCTCATCATTTGGGCTTATAATATGGGTTAAAAATCACCAGGAGGAATCATTTGGGTTATTAAAAATACCTTTGCAATTTCTCAAGCAAGTAATTCGGAGAGAATATCAAGCATGACTAGAGAAACCACAAGCATAGAGTAGAAATCGAAGGCACAAGTTCACATCAAAGAAAGATAAGGGATGCACAACTCTCAAAGATCAACCTTATAACAAGTAAATTCAATAATTTTAACCAGTCATCACGAGCATTTGTAGGGAGAAAAAAATTGTTGAGATAAATAATACCATGCTCCATTCATAGTTTCTCGAAAGGTTCCCTATTCAATTCCTTGGTGAAAATGTCTAAAATTTGATCCTCCTTGCGACAGAATTCCATTGAAACCATCCCTTTTTCCACAAAATCACAAAGAAAATGATGTCTAATCTTTATATTCTTTGTCCTATAGTGTTGAAAAAGGTTCATAGAAATGTTTGTAGCACTTGTGTTATCACAAAGTATTGGAACAGAATCAACAAGAATACCAAAATCACTTAGTTGTTTTTTGAACCAAAAGGAGTTGAGAGCAACAACAAGCAGTGGCGACGTAATCTGCCTCACCTGTGGAAAGAGCTACGAAAGTTTTCCTTTTTGACACCCCACCCCTTATGTGACCTAGACTTATCACATTCTACCGTAGACTTATCACATTTTATCCCGGACTACTTATAATGATTCTTATTTTAAATTTATCATTCTTTCTAATTCTTGACATTATTATTGTTTTTTAATAGGATATTGTTATGAATAATGCAAAACTAGTTCAATTACCAAGTGCATTTATTTGGCTTGCATGAATTAGATCAAACATCTAGAAGACCATGTTCAAGGTTTGAAAAATGAGATGTATAATTAAGGTAAATAGTGTGTGAATTATTCACCTTCTTAACTCTTATTCACTTTACATTTAAGATGATGTAAATTAGTCAAGAATGAGGTGATCTCCTTAGCCAATAAATGGAGGCATCATCCATTGTAAATTTCACATAACAAAATAAGGGCAAGAATACCTTTTCTAAGATCTCTCTCTTCTCTTATATTAAATTTATTTTTAAGAGGTTCTTTTATAGAGATTAAGTCATCTTGTCTTAATCATCTCTCAATCAAGATTAAGGCACTTTGTCTTAGTCAATTCACAACAAGTTATCAGCACAAAGAGTGTCTAATCACCAGTTATCAAGAATCATTAAGGTATAAACTCTACTTCTTTAATAATACAACCATAGTTAAAAAGAGCTATTACAAAATCGATTTGAGAAGTATGCTTTGTAGTTGCCCACATACGGGATCTTCTACATCAGAAACTCGATTTTCTCCTTAGATCTAAAAACGATTTTACCAAAAATAGAAACATATTGTTAGATCTAAATCAAATTACAAACAAAATACCAGATTTACTTTCCTATTTTGGCTTATGGTTTCAAGCTCTCTTCAAGTACTTTTTTTTATTTCAATATGGAGCTTTCGAAATCGTAATGATCATAATAAAAATGGTAATCATGATAAGAACAAGGGAAAAGAGAAACTCGGTTAAAAACCGATCGTTACTAGCTCTTAAACGACGATGTATCTCGTCGGAATCCATGGAAATTTTTGAAAGAAAAATGGAAGAAGAGGTTGATAATGAGGTGAGGAAGAAGAAGATTAGGATGAGTGAAAAAGGGGGATGAGTGGTCGTAATTATAGAGAGGTAAAAGGAGGATAACCGATATTAAAGTTTCCGGCCATAAGTATGCTTACATAATTTTACTTGCATTACCCTTATACTTTATGATGACTATTCCCTCTTTGATTACATGACATACATATTGAAATGTTAAATTTAATGACATGATATACTTCTAATATATATGCCTATAGTAACATGAAAGGATATTATGACATTACTTTGACAATTACTTGTTTCTTTAACCATATGATGAAAATTAATTCACCATGTACATATAGTATTGAGTATACTAATTATAATTTTTAATTTGATGATCTGTAGAAAATGGCACAAATTGCTTAAAGAGAATTTGAAATTCTTGACTTGGCTGGACAAAGATACCTCGAATGGAGGTATGATGTTGTATCATACTTTAAGGCACATGGCCTTGAAATAACCATTGAGCCTAAGAACCAAACAAAGGCTCAAGAAAAGGCGAAGGCTATTGCATTCTTGCACCACCATATGCATGAGAGTCTTGAGACCGAATATCTGTTCATGTTAGATCCATTGGAATTATGGGAAATTTTAAATGAACGATATGGACACCAAAAGGATGTCTTACTCCCACAAGTAAGGCATCAATGGGACAATTTAAGGGTCCAAGATTTTAAAATACATAGGTGATTATACTAGTGCTATGTACAGGATCACCACTATGCTAAAACTATGTGGTGAGGAAAAAACACAAGCAAAGATATTGGAGAAGACATACTCCACCATGCATATGTCTAACATGTTGTTGCAACAACAATATAGAAACCAGAACTTTGAAAAATACTCTGACTTGTTAAGAGTATTATTGGTGGCTGAAAAGAATAACGAGATACTAATGATAAATCATAATATGAGTCCTAGTGGCTCAATGGATCCTCTCGAGGCTTATGCCGCTGACAACTGCTTCCAATAAGGGAATGCCAATGCGTACGGCCAACAATAACGATACGGTGGTGGTCGTGGTCATGGCCGTGGTTGTGGTTGTGGCCATGGTGGCCATGGCGGTCGAGGTGGCCGAAGAGGCCGTGGAGGCCGTGGAGGCCATGGCATTCATGGTAATCATGGTCAAGGCCACTACAAATACCATGTTAACAAGAATTTTAAGGGAAATGGTAAGCAAAAGATCCAGATGGGTCATAAAGGACCCTCCCATAAGGCAAAATCTACTTGCCACAAATGTGGCACAACTGGTCATTGGGATAGAGAACGTAATGTGGCTCCATATAAGGTAAAATTATACCAAGATGAAAAAGAACAAAGGAAAGGCCATGGAGACCAATTTCATTGAAAGTGCGGGTGTAAGTAATGCACACCTGGCCAGCCAAGATGATGGTCAATTTCTCGACTCTGAGCATATAGATGATTTTGCCGTATGAAACATTGAAATATATATGTAATTTCAAAACTTATCCTTCGCACTATGTTTTTTTTCACTTATGTATTTTTCTTAGAAGAATTGTAAGATTGGTGATTGATGTGTAAAATATATGAAGTTCTTTCTTATTACTACTTGACAACTCTTTCTATATCTATCTTAGAAAGGATGAACTCATCCAAAGTGATAATCGGTGGGAAGGAGCAATGTCTTCTAGACTGCGCACGACGCACACCATCTTGAGAAACAAAGAGTGCTTTATTCACTTGAAAGCCTATTGAAGGCAATGTCACCACAATATCGGGTGCATCTAAACTCATAGAAGGCTCTGGAAGAGCTATTGTTATACTCCCAAGAGTAACAAAATTTATCATAAATGACGCATTATACTCGAGTAAATCTCAAAGGAAGTTATTGAGTTTCAAGGATGTGCGTCATAATGGATTTCATATGGAAACCATGAATGAAAATGGGAAAGAATATATGTGCATCATAAGGTATGAATCTGGTCAAAAACATATCCTTGAAAGGATTCCAGGACATACCTCCGGATTAATTATACATATATTTATCTATGTGAGGTTAATGCAACAATGACTAAGAAGTCATATGACCAAGTTGCTTTCACCTTATGCAATGACCGTTTGGGTCATCCAGGGTAAGTAATGATGCATAAAATCATAAAGAATTCACTTGGACACCCATTAAAGGACAGTAAGCTCCTATCATCCAGTGACTTCAATTGCAGTGCTTGATCACTTGGAGAATTGATTATAAGACCTTCCAACAACAAATTAGCAAGCGAGGCACCTCAATTTTTAGAAAAAATCCAAGGGGATATATGTGGACCGAATGCTCCACCATGTGGACCATTTCGATATTTTATGGTGCTAATTGATGCATCCACACGTTGGTCATATGTAAGCCTATTGTCAACAAGAAAATGTTGCATTTTCTAAGCTACTTGCTCAAATAATCAGATTAAGGGCACAGTTCCGAGATTATACGATAAAGAAAATTTTCCTTGATAATGCAGGCGAATTTACATCTCAAACTTTCAATGACTATTGTATGTCAATTGGGATTGATGTAGAGCATCTAGTAGCTCACGTTCACACACAAAATGGTCTGGCTGAATCCAAGATAAAGCGATTACAATTAATTGCTAGACCATTACTAATGAAATCAAGATTACTAGTGTCAGCATGGGGTCATGCTATATTGTATGCAGCAGCTTTGGTTCGGCTAAGACCAAATGCAAACCATGAATATTCCCCACTCCAATTATTACATGGTAAGGAGCCAATCATTTCACATCTAAAGGTATTTGGATGTGCCGTTTATGTTCCTATTGCTCCACCTTTGCGTACAAAGATGGGTCTGCAAAGAAGACTGGGAATTTATGTTTGTTTTGAATCTCCCTCGATCATTAAATATCTCGAACCAAAAACAGGTTATTTATTTACAGCAAGGTTTGTTGATTGCCATTTTGATGAAACAATATTCCCTAAATTAGGAGGAGAAAACACTAGTGTGAATGCACATGGAAAAGAAATCACATGGAATGCAATAACATTATCTCACCTTGATCCAAGAACAAAGATGTGTGAACAAGAAATAAAACGGATCATTCATTTGCAAAATGTTACAAACCAATTACCAGATGCATTCATCGACTCAAATAAAGTGACTAAATCGCATATACTTGCATCAAATGCACCTGAAAGAATTGAAATGCCCGTCGGACAGCCAGAGGCTTCCATTGCAAATGAGTCTACAACACGCTGAAAGCGTGGTAGGCCACCGGGTTCAAAGAACTTTAAATCAAGAAAGTTAAGGAACCCTAAGGGTATAGTAGAAAATGTCACAATAGCTTATGAGAAAGATGGTGAAGAAAAGGAGATTGAAAATGAAATGATCTCACAAGGAAATGACATCCTAGATAATGATCGAACAATCGATAATTTTGAGATTTCCATAAACTATGTATACACGGGTATACAATGGAATAGGAAAGATATCATTATTGATGATATATTCGCCTACTCTATAGCTATAGATGTTGTGTCCGATGATCAGGACATTGAGCCAAAATCGATCGATGAATGTCGACAAAGGAATGATTGGCCAAAATGGAAAGATTCCATACAAGCAGAACTAAGATCGCTTGAGAAGCTAGAAGTTTTTGGCCATGTGGTCCATACATCCAAGGGAGTAAAGCCTGTGGGTTATAAATGGGTTTTCGTGAGAAAACGAAATGAGAAAAATGATGTTGTCAAATATAAGGCAAGACTTGTTGCCCAAGGTTTCTCTCAAATTCCTGGAATTGACTATGATGAAACATACTCTTCTATTGTTGATGCAACTACATTAAGATTTCTCATTGGCATGAGTGTATTTGAGAAACTATGTATGCGTCTCATGGACGTTGTGACTGCATACTTATATGGGTCACTTGATACAAATGTCTATATGAAGTTCCAGAAGGAAAAATAATTGCCTGACAACTCTAAACCTCGCAGATTATTCTCTATAAATCTAAGGAGGTCATTGTATGGATTAAAACAATCTGGATGGATGTGGTACAACCGTCTTAAAGAATATCTTGTGAAGGAAGGGTATAAGAACGATGCCATATGCCCATGTGTTTTCATCAAGCGATCCAAAAATGGATTTTCCATCATAGCAGTTAATGTTGATGACTTGAACATTTTTTGAACTTCTCATGAAATTCAAGAGATTGCGGAATATCTAATGAAAGAATTCGAGATGAAAGATCTCGATAAAACTATGCTTTGCCTTGGTTTACAAATTGAGCATTTGGATGTTGGAATATTTGTCCATTAGTCTAATTATACTGAAATGATGTTGAGGAGATTCAATATGGATAAGGCACACCCATTGAGCTCTCCCATGGATGTTTGATCCCTTAATGTTGATAAGGATCAGTTTCGCCCTAGAGAAGAAGACGAAGAAGTTCTCGGTCTTGAAGTACCATATCTAAGTGCTATCAGTGCTTTGATGTATTTAACCAACAATACAAGACCAGATATTGCTTTTGCAGTATATTTCTTCTCCATATTTAGTTCCACCCCTACAAGGAGACATTGGAATGGGATCAAACACATATTTTGCTATCTTCATGGCACACATGATTTGGGATTGTTCTACCGTACACAAAGAAATTCCATCCTTTCTTGATATGTAGATGCAGGATACTTATCCAACCCACATAAGGCCAAATTAGAATATGGTTATGTGTTCACATATGAAGGCACAACCATATCATGGAGATCGAATAAGCAAACAGTGACAGCAACATCATCAAATCAAGCGTATCTGATTGCATTGTATGAGGCAGGGAGAGAATGTGTGGCATTACGAGAAATGATTACATTTATCCAGAAAGAATGTGGGATGAGGCCCATCACTAGTGGGCCAACGGTCCTATATGAAGACAACTCAGCATGCGTTGCTCAGATGAAGAAGGGCTACATCAAGGGAGATCGCACAAAACATATTTTACACAAATTCTTCTCTACTAATGAACTAGATGAAGCTGGAGAAATCAACATTCGACAGATCTGTTCAAATGATAATTTGGCTGATATGTTCACGAAGTCATTAAACCCCAAGAAGTTTACTGAGCTAGTATCCAAGATTGGAATGTGCAGGCTCAGAGACATTAGTTGATTTCAATGGGAGCATCATTCGCACTGTACTCTTTTTCCCTTCGGTTAAGCTTTTATCTTACAAGGTTTTGCTTGACAAATTTTTTAATGCAGTAGCGCCTAGGCGTATAATGGGATTCATAGTTTTACTCTTTTTCCTTTGATCAGGTTTTTATCCCACTAGGTTTTTACTGACAAGGTTTTAACGAGGCAACATACATTCATATCCCACATCAGTTCGAAGCTGTATATTCAAGGGGGGGTGTTATGAATAATGCAAAACTAGTTCAATTATCAAGTGCATTTATTTGGCTTGCATGAATTAGATCAAACATCTAGAAGGCCATGTTCAAGGTTTAAAAAATGAGATGTATAATTAAGGTAAATAGTATGTGAATTATTCACCTTCTTAACTCTTCTTCACTTTACATTTAAGATGATGTAAATTAGTCAAGAATTACGTGATCTCCTTAGCCTATAAATAGAGGCATCATCCATTGTAAATTTCACACAACAAAATAAGGGCAAGAATACCTTTTCTAAGATCTCTCTTTTTTCTTATATTAAAGTTCTTTTTAAGTGGTTCTTTTATAAAGATTAAGTCATCTTGTCTTAATCATCTCTCAATCAAGATTAAGGCACTTTGTCTTAGTCAATTCACAACAGATATATATATTTTATTTTTATTTTTATGCATTTCTAGGGTTTTTAGGAGGTCAATTAGTCACATGGATGGCCGACCCTAGATAAACATTATAATTGTTTTAGTTTCTTTTACTTCTTTTATTTTTGTTTAAGGAAAAAGAAAGACTTCCTCTACTTAACCTATCATTGTAGACATGGAGAACAACATTTAATTTTAGAGAACAAAAGTTGAGAATACTCTATTTCTTCTCTTATTTGCGTCAACGTGAATCGATTGGACGAGCTACCTCCTTCTCAATTCAAGACCCTTATCGGTAGAGTTTGCTCCCTTCGTAAGGCTTCACTATTAACACCATCACCATTACCAACGCCTCCGCCATCTCACCAATTCTCTCAATGATAGATTCTCCAAACTACAGATTCAAGATATCATTCAAGACAAATTGAGACCGTTCGCAAGTAAGGTCACATCAACAGGTATCAGAGCATCGGATCTCTAAGTAGTTTCAATCCTTGTTTATCACAACACTATCTTTAGCGTCTAAAAAAGAAAAAGAACCCAAAAAAAGTTCTTGGTTTGTATATTGATGAATTATCACAAAAAATTTGTCTTGTTCAATTAGTCCTTGTCTTTACACACAACATGTTCTTCTTAACCTTTTCCATTGATCTACATCTTCTTGATCTCCTTCTTTTCACACTTGAATCAATTGAATGAGTAGTAGTCTAGTGTCTTTTTGTTAGTTTGGTTGAGGCAGTTTGAAGCAAAAACGAGACTTCTTTGTTGACAAACACCGGCCACAGTAAAGAACAAACCGGCAGACACATTGAAGAAGATTAATGGTTTAGGCCATTAACTTTGTAAATTAAGGTTTCTTGTGATTAATTTTAAAAAAGAAGAAAGGAAAGAAAAGTTTAAGATATACTTAGCTTTTTTTCTATCTTCTCTCAACAAGTGTAGTTTCCTAAGCTCACTTAGCTTTCTATCTTTCTCTATAAAGCTCATTTAACTCTCTTGGCTCCTAATATCATATACCTAACATCACCTAGAGCGTGTATATATAGTATTCCTAAACTTCACTCCGAAGTCTTAGCAAAACTATATCTAACGGCATGAAGCAGTCCACCTCTGCGATCCGTGTGATCAATCCATTCCTGCAATGCATCAACGACCATATACGCTTTGTTCTTCTTCTCTTAAGTAACAGCTTTGTCCATATTGGCAGTTTGCTCCACATCCTTAGCGCGTCCCTGATTTGTCTATCTTGGCTATCCCCTTTCATCACTATCTATAAGTAGAAATCCTAACAAACTCCAGTTGTTTCCATTTCCCCTATCCTTAGCTTCTCGGCCTTCCCTTCACTTCACGAAATCA
This sequence comes from Phyllobates terribilis, assembly GCF_046119375.1. Lineage (NCBI taxonomy): Eukaryota > Metazoa > Chordata > Amphibia > Anura > Dendrobatidae > Phyllobates > Phyllobates terribilis. The sequence goes on from NW_027366528.1 coordinate 45,780, forward strand.
TCTATCTGCAGGTGCAGGATTCCTCCTCTAGACTCTCACTTTTGCATACCATTTCTTGTATTTTCTCTCTTTATGTAGAAGCGCGATATACTAGCTTTACAACGTCTCTCTTCGCTTAAATATAGTCCTTCAGTCTTCTAACTCTTCTCTTCTCACTTTATTCTTCATATCATCACGTATGCTGCCTTGGCCGGATTCTACTTTCCCCACTAGTCCTCAAACTAGTCTCCTCATGGGATAAGCTCGTCCGCATGTGTCAAAGCTACTCTCATAACTCCTTGAGCTATTCCTGGAAAGCTTATCACAAACAATGGACATCAAATGCTTATGTTTATTATCATCAAAACAAGCGGAATGTTTGAGCTAGCTAGTTACACACTCTAGCTCAAACCATCAATTTCCCCCTTTTTGATGGTGACAAACAATTAAACAATAAAGATCAATATAGCTCAAAGTGTACTCAGTTAAGCTATAGCTATCCAATAAAGCTTAATCAAGTAATTTAAGATATAACAAAATCAGCTCAATATCTTGCTAAAAATACTTAGCAAGAATACCTTTGTTCCCGCTTAGACCATGTTTGTCTAATATCTTCCTAATTTCAACGACCGAAAGAGTATTCTACCTCAATCCATCACCTTCCCAAACCAGTTTACTTCCCCCTTTTTGCATCATCGAAAAACTCATAGTTATTTTAACAAAGGGATCAAACTAAGCTACTCAGTCAAGCTTAATTCAAAATTATGCATAATCAGACAAAGAATTAGTTAAGCAACATTGTAACCATGAAGCACGCAAAGCACTATAATCAACCAATGGAATACTGAATATATAATCACCTCATGCCTTTTATAGCTGGTACCTAACAATTATGTCATATACTCACAAAATAATATTCAGAAAGCACATAAGAGCATCAACTCAAATCACCTTCTTCCTCATGAAGCGAGTCATTAAAGATAGCTTAGGGACACTATAGAAGTGGATCATATCTAATGGTTTATAACATGGCAAGAAGACGATCACCACTTTCTATTCATGGGGCATAGAAGAGCACGCAGTGATACAGAGAATAGTACTAATTTGTTTGCATCAATATACACATCAAGCTAGATAGATCATATTCAGATAAAGCAAGTCCAAAAGTAAAGATATAAAAGACGCATCTGAACTTAAGTTCCAAGTGAAGAAATAATATGCTAGATCTTATCCAATTTAGAGGGAACTTACAGTGAGTGGACCAATGTTCTAATTTAGAGGAATTAATCCCAGCTCAAGTCTGAGATTTAAGAAAGGTACCCGGTTAAGCACTTTTGTAAAGATGTCAGCTATTTGATTCGTTTTAGGTATGTGAATAATCTTGCCTCGCTTATGCTCAATGTGATCGCGCAGAAACTAGTGCCGAACATCAATGTGTTTTGAGTGTGGATGGTGCACAGGATTTTCAGTGCTGCTATATATTCAGCTTCTGTTGTGGACATGGCGATTGAGTTCTATTTCTTCGAGCCCCATGAAACCAAACAAGGACCAAGGTAGTGAGCCATTCCACTTGTACTTTTCATGTCCACAAAATAGTCGGCGTAGTCTGCATTTGTATACCATGTAAGAGATAACATACCGCTTCTTGGGTACCATAGACACAGATCAGGAGCCCCTTTTAAGTAGAGAAAGATTTGCTTTACGTGAATGAGATGAGAGGCTCTTGGATCTCATTGAGAAAGAGCACACAAACCTACTGCAAAAAAGGATATCAGGTCTAGTGGTAGTAAGCTACATGATAGATCCTACCATTCCCCTATATAGGGTCGCATCCCCCTTGGCATTATTTAGATTGGCGTCGAGCTTCTTGTTGGTGGAGATGGGCGTTGGAAGTGGCTTGATGTTCTCCATACCAGATTCTTCAAAAGCCCTTTGATATACTTCTTCTGGTGTTTCTAGATTCGTCCTTTGAGTTGGTTCACCTGCAAACCTAGAAAAAATGTGGGCTCACCTATCAAGCTCATGCTAAACTTTGAGCTCATCATGGTCTTGAAATCTTCGACTAGCTTCATATTAGTAGAACCTAAAATGATATCAACAAGACCCCGCTTGTAGTTATGTTGGAGAAGGTAATCTCAGAGACATTGATACCATGACCAACGAGCTTGTTTAAGTCCATAAAGCGTTTTTTTCTAGAACATAGACAAGCTTAAGAAGGTCTGAATCTTAAAATCCGGCTGGCTGCTTGACATACACTTCCTCGTTTAACTTACCATTGAGTAAGGCAATCTTAACATCCATTTGGAATAGCTTGAATTCTTTATGTGTAGCATAAGCAGTTGACAGACGAATAGATTCAAGGAGAGATACAGATGCATAAGTTTCATCATAACCGTTTCCTTCCTATTGGTTGTATCCTTGAGCGACTAATCTAGATTTATCACGCACCACTTCTCCAATGTCATCAAGCTTGTTAATGTACACCCAACGAGTTCCAATCATTGTTCTATTATTTGGCTTAGGTACAAGATGCCATACTTTTTTTTCTTGAACTCTTAAGTTTCTTCTTGCATTGCAACGAACCAGTCCGGATCGAGAAGCGCTTGAGTGATATTCTTTGGTTCCTGAAGTGAGAGAAAAGTGCAACTAGAATATTGACATTGAGCACTAGAGCGAGTCTGTGTACCTTGATTATATGAAGATATTATGTTCTGCACTAGATGATCCTTCATCAACTAATAATTTCCCACTTTGATTTGAGTTGAATCAGGAAGAGTTAGAGTGGTTTTCTTCCTTTGAGCAGCTGTAGAGGAACATTTGGCGACATCTCCAGGACTCGCTTTAACATCTTCTAGTGTACCAAGCGAGGGAGTCTCATCCACTGATGTCTCACGGGTACCTATAAAGTAGAACTCGGACTCGCTGCATCCTTAGAGATACTTGTCATGACTCCAATGTTTGAAGGGAGATCAGTATCATCGTCATCTTCATTTTCGCTACCTGATCCTTCATAGAAAGTGTGGGAGGAGAGAGCAATAGAAGAGGAAGATTGACTAACTTTTATGAATGGATCCTCTCATTGTGCAAGAGTAGAGTCAATAGGTCTATTGTCAAAGCTTACATGAATGATGTGTTTGACCTTCAATATTCGCTGGTTTAGAACTCTGTACGCCTTGCTAGCTAGAGCATAGCCCAAAAGTATGGCTTCATTATTCCTGGCATCAAATTACCCAAATAGTCCCTTCAATAATTATGAACGTAAAACTTACATGCGAACACCTTTAGGTGTGAGATGTTGGTTGTTCATCCTTTGAGTAGCTCATAGGGAGTCTTTTCTAAAATTGGCCTTAGCATTGCCCGGTTAATGATATAACTAGCTGTGCTCACAGCTTGACCCAATAAGACGGTGGTAAACAGCTGGATAATAACATAGTTCTAGCCATTTCTTCACGGGTTCTTTTTTGCGTTCAACCACACCATTTTGCTCAGGAGTTAGGGGAGCTGAGAAGTTATGCCCAATCCCTTTTTCTCTATACAAAATGTGAGGAACACTCTATTCTTGAATTCAGTCCCATTGTCTGAGCAAATTGCACGAATAGGGAGACCCAAACTCTTTTCAAAAAGAAGAGCTAAGTCGTGAAATGCATTAAATGCTTCATCCTTAGTATGAAGGAAGCTAGTGCAAGTGAAGCGAGAATAATCATCAAATAAAAAATAGATACATCGATTACTTCCTTTACCTTGCGTCCGTAGTGGTCCACATAAGTCCAAATGAATGAGCTCGAGAGGCTCTTTGTTGGACACTATCTTTTTGAGAGGAAAAGAGCATCTAGTTCTTTGGACTTCGAGCACTCATAGAAGGAGACACTGAATCTGGAAGGATTCGAGGGAGTCCACGCACAAGTCCTTTAGACTGAAGATTGTGTACTAGGTGTAAGCTTACATGTCCCATGTGGTTATTCGATAGATTTGGCTGGTCCTTGATAGTGGCGAGGCATATCTGTCTAGTTGGAGAAAAACCATGATCAAAATAATAAGTGTTGTCAACCCGCTTACATTCATTATGATCTCCTAGTTTGGATCTCGCACAACACTAGATGTCCTGCTAAATGTAACTTCATTTACCCCTCGATCACATAACTGAGCTACTGAGGAGGTTAAATTTAATAATATCAACAAGGTTAACGTCACGTACCTGGATAGAGTTAGTGAGATAAACACTATTGCTGCCCTTGATCTTACCCTATTTCATATCTCCAAAGTAAACATTACCTCCATCCTTAGCAGGAAACGAGAGTAGAAGAGCTGGATTACCTGTCATGTGACAAGAACACCCGCTGCCGATGTACCACTTACTCATCACTTCATTCTCAGCGTTGACCTATGTGCCTTGAGTTTCTATAGCCATAATACAGGAACAGTTTGAGCGAGAGCTTGAGCTGGAATTCAGACATGGAACACCATTGACTTTAGTGCGACATTTTGCCGGTTGTTCAACATTTTTGAAATTGCTTTGTTCTTTGAAGAATTTCCTGACTAATCTCATCATTATAGTAATTTCCTTGTCGTTCATGATTAAAAAGAGAGAGAGTGAAATCAATGCAATTCAGCGACCAAAGCTCTGATACCAATTGTAGGATCGAGTTGGATTGGATAAGATGAGTTAGTCTTAAATCGGCTCGCTTAAGAGATTAAAAGATATATATGATAAAAAAATAATTAACCTAGTCTAATCTCTATGTTAAAGACAACAAGCTAGTAAGATAGTGTTATACATTTGCGGAAGGGGAGATTAGTTGCAATGTTGAATATTGAAATATGTGTTTAGAAGTCCAGCTCAATGCAAGGATTTACCGAGGTGAGAACCCTTAGCTTCTAATAAGCTTGGGATATAACTCACCACTAAGATTATATTAATCAAGAGAAATTACACACTAGAGGTAGTTTTAACTCTCCCTCACAATACAATTTGCGTTTATTACAATACAAGAAATCTCTCTCAAGAACTAAGGTGATTTAGAACACCCGCTTACTTCACAACAGGCACAGCACATAGTAGCTTTCTTCTAGCTCTCAACTAGGGGTTTTATGAGGGGTAGGATCGAGATAAAAGTGAGTCTAACAAGATATCGACATGAATGTTACACTTACTCTATAGTCAATGAACAAGAGCTATAAAGCTAGTATCCATAGACTAGCTCTCAACAAAGCGAGTATAGATATGAGTGATTCACTTGTTGAAAACCTTTATAGAGTAGCTTTTAATCAACTAACTCTTAGAGAAGAGTAGTTCGATTTAGCTTCAGTGTTTAGAAAATGAGGAAGTTAAAAACACTTTTAAGAGAGTCTATTCCCTTTAAGTTAGCAAAACACGCTATAGAGCGAGTATGCTATATATGCAAAAACTTAAGGGAAAGCCACAATATGAATCTTAAATGGTCAAATGAAAGATTCATCTCAATATGCATAGAGAGAATTTGTTAAAGTGAGAACCCTTACAAATATTACATGCCCGGGATGAAAGTCACCAATATATTGAATATAATGAACAAAGAATTACAAGGCTTTATAACTCTCAGCTCACTACACTCGCGTTCAACTAACTTACTACGTTTGAGCTTGCAAGTTGTAAAGAAGACACTCGCACCCTCAGAGATCACCAGCTATGCCCCAAACACTCAACCCTACTAACCTCCATGCTTTTAGTCCTTTTTCATCCCTCAAAGACACTGAACGTACTAACTCCCGGGTTCACAATCTTGTTGTGTTTGTGCTAGCTAGACTTTGTCTCCCTCTCGAGGTTTTCCAAGCTCGTACGATTACATACAACTATTACACGTATTTATAGAAATCCTAAACTTCTTCACCAAGATAGAAAACTCCGTACAATATTGTAATAAAAGAGATTTGCACCTTGCAATCCGTGTGACTATTCTCCGGATGGCACCTCCACAGATTTCTCCTTTTTCTTAAGCAACAAACTTGTAACAAACTCTACCACGCTGGCGATCCGCTTCCACTCCACTCCGCTTCAACTTGTCCACGCTGGCGATCCACGCTCCTCACACTCCATAAGTAGAAACATATTCGCCTATCCTGAGCTTCACGTCTTTCCCATCATCTGGCACAAATAATCCTACACGCTGGTGCAGCCTAAGCCACATGGCAGTTTTCCTTCACTTCAAATCTTCTATGGTTGATGCACTGGGAGCACTAGCTGGCAGAGAGTCTCCTTGTCACTCCGCTAGTCTTAGTCTTCAACTCTTCTTCACATCTTCACTTCAGAATTGTATTCTTCATCTTTGAGTTGGTTGAGACAGTCTGTGCTATGTCTTCTATCTTTAAAAGGCTCAAAGCTAGTCTATAGCTTGTTCGCTTGGTCAAAGCGACTCTTTTGGTTTCTTAAGCTACTCCTGTAATGCTTAGAAAACACAAGATAGATCAAATGGAGTGTTTATCATCATAAAAACAAAGGAAGCGATTAGTCTGAGCAAGCTCACACTAACAATTCCCCCCTTTTGATGATGACAAACACTTAAATAGTGTAAGCACATCTATTACAAAACGTACTCAGTCAGCTATAAGATATGCAATGAAGCTTAAACTAATACTCAACAGATTGACCAAATATGCTTAAAATCTCGCTAAAGCAACTTAGCGAGTGTACTTTATTGCCCCTTAGACCAAGATGGTCTAAATCTTCCCAATTTTGACAACAGAAAGAGTATTCTATCTCAATCCTTCACCTGCCAAAACCGTTTTTCTTCCCCCTTTTGTCATAATCAAAAAGGAAATATATAATTCATCAAAGGGAACTAAGAAAGGTACTTAGACACGCTTAATTCAATAACAAGCAAAATCATGCAAAGAGAATGCAAGAGAGACAGTAACCATGAAGCACTCAAGTTACTAAAATCAATATAAGGCATAATTTAAAAATATATAGTATTCCTCACGCCTTTTGTAGCTGGAACCCTAGCGAGTCTATCACATAGTCACGCAAAGAGAATTCAGAAAGCAAGTAAGAGTATCAACTCAAATCACATTCATCTCAGTATGTTCACCAACTTTACCAATATACTTTATTTCTTCCTGGAGTGAAATCACTTGTCTCAGTGCCTAAATGATAAAGAGTGTCTTAGTAGTGGTCTGAAGCTAATATATTTGAAGCGAGACTGGACAAGATATGGTTGTGATTTGTAGACTTCATTATTCACCTCGCCTGATTAGCACTTGATAGTTGTGCAGGGCTTTGAGGCAGTCATTCTTCACTTGCTTTTACCATTGGCTCTTAGTTACATATATTGACAGAAGTTCGATCACACTTGCGATGTGATACGGTCGCTTAATCATGAACTTCAAAGAGCAACAATGAGGGGATATAATGCATATATAAGGAGGTCACTCACACTCAAATGTAGCATATATTAAGCATGTTCATATGTGGGATACTGGCTTTTCGTCACAATAATGTATACTTCATGTGTGGAGATATATCAAGGGAATTAGGAACCAAGCATTAAATTCAGGTCTAGGGACACTTAGAAGTGGATCATTTCTTAGGCATGTAATAAGCAAGAAGACGATCACCACTTTCATAAGAGGTAAAGAAGAGCATGTGATGATATAGAAGATAGGAACCTGTTTGCATCAATGTACTCATCAAGCAAGTCATTTTTTGTTTAGATATAGCAAGTTAACAAGAAAAGATCATGAAAGCACACCTCATCCTAAGTTCCCAAAAATAAAATAAAATGCTTAAACATAGCCAGTATGAAAGAACATACATCGGTGGACGAATGGTTTAATTATGAAGCGATTAGTCTGAGCAAATGGAGTGATTATCATTATCAAAACAAAGGAAGTGATTAGTCTGAGCAAGCTCAAACTAACATCAACTTTATGTGATTCGCTCTTCCTATCTCCACTCGCCAAGTGAAGCTTCATAAGCTCTCTCAGCTTTCTAGCTTTCTCACTAAATCTCTCTTAGATCTCTTGGCTCCTAGCCTCATGTGCCTAACATCACCTAATGCACGTATATATATTCCTAAACTTAACGCCCAAGTCTTAGCGAAACTATATCTAACGGCATGAAAATGTCCACTTCAGCGATCCATTTGATCAATCCGCTCATGGAATGCATCAACGACCATATATGCTTTGTTCTTCTTCTTTTGAGTAACAGATTTGTCCACGATGGCAATCCGCTCCATACCCTTGGCGCGTCCCTAAATTGTCCAGCTTGACAATCCCCATTCATCTCTATCCATAAGTACAAATCCTATCAAACTATAGTTGTTTCCATTTCCCCTACCCATAGCTTCTCGGCCTTCCCTTCACTTGACAAAATTCTATATGCGATGGTGCAAGATTCCTCATCTAGATATCGCTTTTTCACGCCATTGCTTGTATTTCTCTCTTTATGTAAAAGCATGATCTCCTAGCTTTGCGGCGACTCTCATAGTTTAAAGCTAGTCCTTCCATCTTCTAACTATTCTATTCTCACTTTATTCTTCATTTCATCAGTAATTTGGCCTTGGCAACTTTCTGCTTTCCCCACTAGGCCTCAATCTAGTCTCCTAGTGGACTAAGCTAGTCCGCTTGTGTCAAAACTACTCTCCTAACTCCTCAAGCTATTCCTAGAAAGCCAATCACACACAATGGACATCAAATACTATGTTTATCATCATCAAAACAAGCGGAATGTTTCAGCTAGCTAGTTATACAATATAGCTCAAACCAACAAAAAGCATCCTCCTACTCGTCGATAATGCATGGTAACTCCCGAACCTTTCTACTATGATTACACTGACTAAGTTGTTGAGTTAGATACAGATGACGGTTTTGGCGAGTTTGACCTCCAGGATGAGGACGACGGGGACTACTGGTTTATAGATGTCTTGCACAAGCCCAAATGGGACCACAAGCTCAACGAGTTCAAATGACAGATTGGGTTCCATCTCCATGTCTGCCTCATAATCAGGCTGCTTACTACGTTGATGATTATCCACAATAGCATTCGGTTGCCAGTCCTCCACGAGAAAATCAACGACAACAACCACCTACACCAGTTCACCATTAGCAGCACAAAGGCCATACACCAAAGCGACATTTTGGCGGCCATCTACCGCAGCAATGACGTAAACACAAGGATTGTTCTACAAAGCTTCATCCAGTATCTCGTCTCTTCGACCTACAACCAGATTTGGTTGATCACCTTCACGAGTTGGACACCTTCCTACGTATGCAGACAATCTACAATGCTCAGGTTCCTGCAGATAGAGTTTATTCATGGCTAGAGACATCCATAAGATAAGTGCATGAGGGTTCTAACCAACTGGGTGAGGACAACACTATAGAGGATGACATTCGGGTATCTATTCTTTCTTGTGCGTCTGTTGTTATTCCTTCTTCTACCTTCTATCACTGTTGCAGCTGTCTACGGTTCTGACCATATGTGTCACAACCTAACTACGAAATACCGACTATCACATTGCACCTGTTTTTTAGCTGGAAACTGGTGGTTCCGGATTTACAAGGAAGGCCTCTAGTCCATGATTCTTTTCTGTTTTCCACTACAAATACAACATATGCACTCAATTTTTACTGTTGCATCTTATTAACAGGTGCATGTACGTGATGACCCTTCTAGACGAGTTCAGAGATCTAGAGATGTCAAACACAGCGCAGCTGCACAGACATATAGCATGGACGATCATCACCGTGACATGAGAAGATGGTTGCGGGCATTGCTAGAACAAGGCGTAGTGCTTGACGATATCGAACAACAGAGACAGCAGTGACGTTCATTTCACCATCCACCTGACTTGCCTAGTTCTCACTGGTGGTTTGCTGACACGGTTTCAAATCATGGGTCAGGACTTGGATGTCGGGGTGGGGGTTCATCGAGAGGCGCTGCTACTTCCACACATTCACTAGTAAGGACTTCTACACCTTCCTCTCCACCTTAATCCGATTCCGCTTCTTCTCCAGATTCTTCTGACATCTTTGACAACCCACCATCAACGACGTTCTGTGATGACGACCCGGTTGTTCCTTCAGAGCTTTCCACTAACAAGGTGAAGCGGGGACGCTTCACATCAAGTGGGGAGGAGGATGTGACCTAGCACTATCAGATTCTACCGCAGACTATCCCATTTTATTCCGGAAAAGTTATAAGGATTTTATTTCATATTAATCATTATTTCTAGTTCATGACATTATTATATTATTTTTAGGATATATCTATTATTATTTTATGCATTTATAGGGTTTTAGGAGGTCATTTAGTCACACGAATGGCCGACCCTATCTAGAAATTGTTATTGTTTTAGTTTCTTTTAGTTTTGGTTAAGGAAAAGGAATTTATTCCTCTACCTAACCTAGCATTGTAGACTTGGAGAATAACGTTGAATTTTAGAGAACAAAAGTTGAAAATACTCCATTGCTTTTGTTATTTGCATCAACGTGAATCAATGGTAGATCTTGCTCGTTCTCAAATTCGTGACCCTTAGTTTGGTAGAGCTTGGTCCCTTCCAACAGATTCACTACTAATACCATCACCATTACCAACGCTTCTACCATCTCACCAATTCTCAAGATTAGATTCGCTCCACTACAGATTCAAGAGATCATTTGGGACAAATTGAGACCATTTGCATGTAAGGTCACATCAACCTCCCTTCCCCCCTCCCGCCCGCACCCCCAAATTAAACAATACATGGCCCCAAGGAATTTATTCATTCACGAGGTAGACTTTCTATCCACTTTTTTCCTGGCAAAGGCTACATCGATGTACCCGATTAATTTTAGATCTTCTCCTCGTGGGTACCATAAGCATATGCCTTTCGTTCCTTGAAGATATATGATAACTCTTTTCACCACAATAATGTGTGATTCTTTTAGATTTGCTTGAACATGGCACACAACCACACACTATACATAAAACCTGGTCTTCTTGCCATTAGATATAATAAAAGAGCTGATCATTCCAATGTATAGTGTTTGATCAACGTCCTTCTCGTGATCATCCTTCTTTAAAGAATCATTTGAAGACATAGGGGTATAAAAAGGTTTGACATCATTCATACCGAACTTCTTGATGCATTCTTGGATATATATTTGTTGATGCACTTTGGTATCCCTCCTCCATTTGAAACACCTTCAATCCAACAAAGAATGTTAACTCACCTACCATACTCATTTCAAAATTCACCTTCCATGATTTTTGTGAATCTGTTAAACAGTACCTCATTTGTGGACCACATATGTTATCGCCCACGTATACTTTCATAACCATAGTGGTCTTTCCTTGCTTCTGAAGGAATAGTTTTTTTATCTATTTCCCCATGCATATATCCATGATAGAGAAAGATCTGAGGTAGCCTCTCATACAAGGCTCGAGAAGTCTGCTTAAGACCATAGAATGCATTGTCTAAACTTAATACGTGATTTGAATTAGAAGGGTCTTTAAACATTAGAGTTTGTCCCAAGTACACTTCATCTTTAAGAACACCATTGAGGAAGCCGTCTTGACGTCCATTTGTTGCATATTGGAGCCATGAAACGCAGAGTGTTCTATTACAAATCTAATTGCTTCTTACCCGGCGATGGGAGAGAACTTCTCGTCATAATCAATTCCCTCTTGTTGATTGTAACCCGTTACTACCATCCTAGCTTTGTTTGTTGTCACATGTCGCTTTTCTTCCAACTTGTTCCGAAAGATCCATTTCGTGTCAATGAAAGTTCGATTTGATGGTCTAGGAAATTGTAGAAAACACGTGTTTGATCAGCTATTGTTCGCTATCACTAAGGTTCATTAAGCCTTTGTTGCGCTTAACAAGAATTACATTGCGCTTTGAATACTTGGGTTGCGCTTAACCTATGAAGAACTATTATTAATGAGTTTACTAAAGTCCTTAAGTGCGGAAAAGGTTAGACAGACAATAAAGCGCGCATTAAGTTGTTAAAGCGCACCTATATTTGCACACACAAGAATTTCCAAACGGTGAGAACCCTAAGTCACTAGCTGACTCGGGATAAAACTCACCACTACACTTGTATTGATTAAGAAAGGATTACAATCTCTCGCTTCAACACTTGAAACTCACTCGTAAGCTCTCTCTTTACAATAATTGGAGTTCAGCTCTGAAGAACAAGAAGGCACTCTCAACACTCTCTGATTACAAACCAATATATCTCTCAAGCTCTCTCTAGCTTCCTATATTATCTCAGTTTGCAATACCTAGAGTGAATGCAATAGTACTCTATTTATACACAATCCTTAAGCTAAACCTATAACTCAATTCGTGTAACAAACAAAGACTAAGCACAATGCCACCTCATCAATCCGTGTGCCTTGATCACTTCACCAGAATAAATCAACGGCTTGGAGTGAATTGGTTTTGTTCTTCATGTGTTGATCCACGCCACATATGCAATCCGTGTGCTTCAAGCTCTAACAAACTCCTGCCACGCTGGCGATCCCTGGAGTAGCATCCCAAAGAGTGTAAAGTTCTGCTCGCACCTTCCTGTGCACACAACTTGCACTCTCCCGCTTTAACAGCCTTCATAGCGTGTGGATTTGTTCTTCTGCGCTCTGGCGCACCCTAAGATTCAGTGGAACCTCTTGGTCAACTCTCTTCAACTTCATTCAAGCGCGTCTCTACGCCCTCGAAGCTCGATCACTCTTACTTCTTGGTCTTGAATGGATTTATTAAACACCGTTTGTGAAACTTACTTTCTCCACTTGGTGTTAAGCGCGACTGTGACCAGTCAAGCGCATCTCTAAGTGACTTAAGCGCATCCTTACAAATATGGCAATGACCTGGAAGGCTTAAAAAAACACTAAGAGATTAAACATATTAGTTTGTTATCATCAAAACAAAGAGAAATAGATTAAGCTTTAACAAGACGATTAAAGCTCAACTAACAATTTTCCCCTTTTTGATGATGACAAACTATAAACAGGTAAGCTCATGAATACTTTCTTAAGTGACTAAAATGAAGACAATAGTATCAATTTAATCAATTATTCAGATTCGGAATTGGATCAAAGTATCTTACCAAAGTACTTAACCATACCAGTTTTGAATTCCCCCTGAATTCAAGCACGATCTCATACTTCCCCCTTAATCAAAGAGGAATGTACCTGTGTTTTTCCCCCTTTTGACATCATCGAAAAATTCAAAGCAAAGTCATACGGTAAGAAAAATAGTAGAGTGCCCTTGCTAGCTAAGACGTCAGATAAATCTCAATAGAGAACATTAAGCAACTTAAGTAAAGAATAGTCACGTCAGTAAGGCTTTCAGAGATATAAAAGTCAAACGCATACTTCATTTATATTTTTTCACAAACTGGCACAAAATAGGTAGGAACCCTAGCGAGCTAATTCACAAAACTTAGAACAAAGTAGAGAGAAAAGAAAGTCAGCAAAAGCGCTTAAAAGCGCAACCATCACAACTGCTTACGAACTACCACCCCTTTCAGCTTCAAACTTCTCCTGAACCAGCTTCAACATAGAAGACATGAGCTCAACCATCTCTCTAAGATGCTTCTCCACCCTCTCTTGATGCGCTTCCATCGAAGCCACAATAACTGACAAGTCAGCAGAACTAGAGGATGCTCGAGCGCGAGGGCTCAGCTCATAGCGCGAGCTAGAGTGGAGCTTTTCCTCAGTCTTGGGCAAGAGAATAGCAACGATGGCATCCTCAGTCTTGGAGCTTTTCCTCAGGCTCTGTTTCAAGCGTATCCCAGCCTTGAAAGCTCAATCAGGTGGCAAAGTGATTGACGTGGGAGGAATCTTGAAGCCCGGTCAGTAAATCAGGAGTAACAATCTCCGGAAATAGGAAAGAGCGCTTCTGTACACCTTGAGGAATGGCAGGAAAATCTGTTAAGCCCAATACCTTGGTGCACTTGGATCTGGTAGAAGCACCAGTCGGTTTCTGCTCTGGAGGAGGAGAATCGTGCTCGGACCCATCGGAGGACTCAACATCCTCTGAAGCGGGTGGTGGAGGAGCTACGCCCTTGCACTTTTTGCCTTCCAAGCTCCTTCACTGGGTCATATCCAGCGATTTCTAGGTCAGATGCAAGCAAATCGAGATCCACCGGGGGATCATGAGAGAAGAGGTCCTTCAAGGGACTATCTGGGTTAGGAGCTACGGGATCTGGTTCATTATGGCCTGTAAGGTCAATTGGATCAGAATGGGAGGCCGTTTTAGTAGCTGGGGAAGTTGGATTTGGTGGAGGAGAGTCTGGTTTTGTGATGGGAGATGTAACTTTATGAGAGGCTGGGGTAGTTTGAGGAGCAGGCTGGGTTGAGGAGGAGGCCTTAGTTATAGCCTGGACGAGGGATTGGACCTTGGCCCGTGTTTCTGGGTCAAGCTCATTAAGGTCGCTGAGAACTTTGTCCATGGTAATGGCGTAAGTAGAGAATGGAGAATGAGGGGAATAGAAGAGGGCAGAGGTAGAAGATTAAGAAAATGGGAAAGTAAAATGGTTAGATAATACCTCATATATATAGCTCATCAACAAACTCTGAGCCGCTTCAAACACCAATCAAAAGCAACCCTCAAAAAGTAGCCCTTACCAGCTCCCAACGGTCCAATAGAAGCGCAAAATCCGCGCTAGGCCTGCGCATAGCCCTCAACGGCTATAATTATGACCGTTGCACTACAAAAGAGTCGTTACATCACACAAGCGGCAGGCTGATTTGACCAAAAAAGCATTTCTTCAAAGTGAAGCAAACCCAACTCGGAAGGAATTCCACCCAGATGCGCTGCAAAGCGCGATACACTGTAACACTGAAATGCACTGAAGACTGAAGCGCATGCTGAATCACCCCTGAATACTAATACTGAAGAAGCACAACACTGATTGATATGAGTATATGTAAGAGTGTGAAGTCCAGTTCAATTCTCAAACTACAATGTTCTCAAACTACAATGTTCTCAAACTACAATGTAAAGTAATTTATGAATAGGAAGATGCACATTTCATATAGGGGACATTAGAGCATTCAATCACTCAAGTTGATGTGGAAGTATGTGCATATACATGTAGCATGGTAATTGGGCTTTATGTCACGAAATGAATACTTCTCTAATGTAGAGCTCAATAAATGACGAGAGAAGCGTTACATCTAGTCAGGCTAAGGACACCTATGCAATGGATCATTTCTTAGGCATGTAATATGGGTAGAAGACGATCACCATTGTCACGTTTTTGGCAAAGAAGAGCATGCATGGACTAGGATTATATCAAATCGAGCCAAACAAGTCAGACAAGTTCAATACTAATTCAGTTCAATGATCAACTAAAAGCATGAAAGACTCAAAGCTATCAAGCGCAAGCGACCATAGTTCGTACCTTGATACTAAGCTCGCTAGTTCTAGTCAAATAGAGGAATACTTACAGTTCCATTGCCACGAAGCTAATGGAGTCGAATAAGGCCAAGCTGAACCCTGAGGTTTAGGAATACCTGACGATTAAGCGCCTTAGTGAAGATATCTTCCAATTGCCCTTCTGAAGATACGTGAATAAGCTTAATATGCTTCCACTCCACATGATCACGTAGAAAGTGATGTCTTACGTCAATGTGCTTTGTTCTTGTATGATGGACAGGGTTCTTCGAAACACATATAGCGCTGGTATTATCACAAAATATAGATATAGTGTCAAGAGTAATACCATAGTCAATGAGCTGTTGCTTTATCCACAACACTTGAGCGCAACATTTCGCTGCAGCTATGTACTCTGCCTCTGTCGTTGAAAGCACTATACAATTTTGTTTCTTGGATCCCCAGGAGACTAAGCAAGGGCCAAGGAACTATGCCATACCACTAGTGCTCTTTCTATCAGCCAAGTAACCTGCATAATCTGCATCGGTATATCCAACAAGAGAAAGACCGCCCACTTTGGAATACCAAATGCAAAGATCGTCACACCCTTTCAAATACCTGAAGATGCGCTTTACATGAGAAAGGTGAGAAGCGCGAGGTTCTGACTGTGATCGAGCGCATACACTAACGACAAAAACAATATCTGGACGTGAAGCAGTTAAATACATTAGAGAACCTATCATACCTCGATACATGGTTTCATCTACCTTCTCAGCCATTAGATCTTTGTCCAGGTTTGTAGTGGTTGAGAGGGGAGTAGGGCAAGGTTTGGAGTTCTCCATTTGATACTTCTTAAGCAGCTCTTTGATGTATTTCTGCTGGTGAATCTCAATGCCTTCATCCATTTGGTTTACTTGAAGCCCTAGAAAATACTTGAGCTCACCAATCATGCTCATACTGAACTTGAGACTCATGGTGTTCTTAAAATCTTCTACTAGCTGCAAATTAGTAGAACCAAATATAATATCATCAACGTAAATTTGAACAATGAGAATATCACCTTTCACTTCCCTTATGAAGAGGGTTTTGTCCACCAAACCTCTCTTGTAGTCATTTGCCAACAAGTACTTAGATAGACAGTCATAACAAGCGCGAGGGGCTTGCTTCAGTCCATATAGCGCTTTGTCAAGAAAGTACACGTGGTCTTGATAAGCCGGATCTTCAAATCCTGGTGGTTGCTTGACATAGACCTCATCATTAAGCTTAGCATTGAGGAAGTCTGTCTTCACATCCATTTTAAATAGCTTGAATCCCTTGTGCGTTGCGTAAGCTATCAACAGTCGAATTGCCTCTAGACGAGCTACTGGTGCGTACGTTTCATCGTAGTCAATGCCTTGTTGTTGATTGTAACCTTGTGCAACAAGACGCGCTTTGTTTCGTACCACCACTCCACCATCATCCAGCTTGTTTCTGTATACCCAGCGCGTGCCAATAATGCTTCTATCACCTGGCCGGGGTACTAGACGCCAAACATGGTTGTGCTTGAACTCCTCTAACTCTTCTTGCATGGCTATTATCCAATCTGGATCTTGAAGGGCAACTTGTATGGACTTGGGTTCCTGTAAAGAAACAAAAGCACTACAAGCAAGCATGTTACGAACGTTAGAGCGAGTGTGGGTACCTTTTTCATACTGAGATATGATCGCAGAAACTGGATGAGAGTTCATCTGTTGATAATCGCGCACGGTGACCTCTGTATTGTCTGGTAGCTTCATCGTTGTGGTTTTGGACAAGCTTTCACTACCACCAGAAAGGACATTGGGTCCCGCTTGAGGACTTCCAGGTTTCGCTTCACCATTTCTAGGTCCCGCTTAAGAGCTAGAAGTGGGAGAAGAAGTAACAGAGGGAGTTACCTGACCTGGAGAAAGATGTGAAGGAGGAGCTAGAACTTCAATGGATGGTCCATTTCCATGATCTTCATTCTGAGTGTTGTCCTCTGGAGTTTCTTCTTTACTGGGAATGCAAGCTTCGGTGGCCAAAGGCTGAGAAGAGCATCTTCCACCATCATCATCGTCACTTTCCATACCTGAAGAGGGGATAGAAGGTTGCTCTTGAGGACTGGGAAGAGAAGCTGGAGGTGGATCTTGGCTGGAGAATGGATCATCGTTGATTTCAGGTACACCTTCGAGCTCTCCTTCATTGAATTTCACATGGATGCTATCTTCTTCCCTCTGAGTTCTCAGGTTAAGTACTCTATATCCTTGACTAATAGGTGCATATCCAAGGAAGATAGCCTCTTCATTCCTAGCATCAAATTTACCCAAAAGATCTCTCCCATTGTTATGGACGTAGCACATGCAACCAAACACCCTTAGGTGAGAGATATTCGGTGTACACCCTTTAAGCATATCATAGGGAGTTTTCTCAAGAATAGGCCTTAAGAAGGCACCGTTAGTTATATAACATGCAGTGCTCACAACTTGAGCCCAATAGTGTGAAGCGACACCACTAGAGATTAGCATTGTGAGTGCCATCTCTTGGAGTGTCGTATTCTTGCGCTCAACCACACCATTTTGCTCAAGGGTTCTAGGTGTAGAGAAATTATGATCTATACCCCTATCCTCACAAAATGATAGGAACTCACCATTCTTGAATTCAGTTCCATTGTTAGAACGAATTGAACAAATGGGGAGCCCTAGCTTCTTTTCCAGTAAAAGCGCAAGAGCTTGATACTTTGCAAAGGTTTCGCTCTTGTGTTTCATGAAAATAGTCCAGGTATAGCGAGAATAATCATCAACTATTACAAAAATATAGTGATTACCTCCTTTACTCTGCGTTCGTAGTGGTCCACATATGTCCATGTGGAGAAGCTCAAGGGGAGCTTTAGTCTGCACTACCTTGATAGAGGGAAAGGAGCTAAGAGTCGCTTTAGCTTTTGAGCAGTTTGAGCATGAAGTCATGGATTCCACCTTGATGCGAGGAAGACCACGAACAACATCTTTGGACTGTAGCTTGTTGAGTATATGTAGACTTGCGTGTCCCGTTCTCTTGTGCCAAAGATTTATCATCTCAGTGAGTGTAGCTAGACATAGGTTGCGCTTAGGAGAGAAGGAGTGGTCGAACAGGTAAGTGTTGTCAATACGCTTGCCCTTTAGAAGCACCTCTTGTTCAGGACTGACCACTGCACACTCAGTTGTACTAAACCATACCTTATTACCTCCTTGGTCGCATAGTTGTGCTACACTCAGTTGATTGAACCGAAGGTTCTCTACTAAGTTTACATCTCCTATCTGAATGGCTTTGTTGAGATGCACTTGTCCTTTAGCAATGATCTTCCCTTGCTTTTTTCACCGAAGGAGACGCTGCCTCCTTCCTTAGCTTGGAATGAAAGTAGTAACTGTGGATCACCCGTCATGTGACACGAGCAACCGCTGTCGATATACCACCTATATTCCCAACCTGCAAAAGTAGAGATCAAGCTTTGATCTCCCATCAAAGCTTGCGCTTTGTGGGAATATTAGACATAGCTACTTCTGAGCTAGTCTTTTGGACTGGCTCATAATAGCTAGGATCGTTCAGATCTAACACAATATGAGGTCGCGCTGGACGAAGTGCACCTCTGTGTCCAAAAGCGCATCCGTGCTCAATAGGGGATTGTTGAATACGTGCACGCTTGCCCTTATTTTTAGCCATTGGCTTATAGGGCTTACTCTTAAGGACCTTCAAGTCCTTGCACTCACGCCTGTCATGTCCATTTTGACCATAAAAGGTACAGTAATGGTTACCTCTTACATAACCATACTTGACCTTTCCCGGTCGAAATGGTTCTTTCTTTTGTAAGACTGGAGGCTGAGTTGGGGTATGCGCTTGTTTCTTATACAAATGATGCGCTTTTTCCCCACGAAACCACTCTTTGGTTTCTGAAGGTTGGTCCTCAAGTACCTTTATTTTGCTTTTCAAATGAGAGTTTTCACTCTTGTAGGCAGTTAGGTCTTGTTCAAGTGATTTGATCTTAGAAGATAACTCACTTGCTTGAGGAGGAATGGAGGAAGAGGAAGATTCCTGGGGGTCATAACCCAATCCAGGTCTAGCTTTAACAAAGCCTGTTTGAGGGAGAGACTTTGTTTCCACTAATTTAGTAAGAACATCAAGCTTTGATATGATCTGATAGAGCTTAACATCTTTAGTTGAGACAGAGTTACTTTCCAACCCTTTACCATGACAAAGTTCACAAGATTTAGAGAGGAGTGTGGTTTTGTCATGTAAATGTTTGGATAGCTCAACCAGTTCTTCCTTAGCATTATCAACTTCAACCAGCCGTGCTCTAGCATCAGTTGCTAGAGACTTATGTTGAACCATAAGCTCTTTTAAAAGAAGGATAAGATTGCAGTTGGGAATAATGTCAAGGTTCAGATCATTTACCTCAATCTCAGAGCCAGAGTCTTAGTCAAATGCGGCGCCAGCCATTAAGCACAAGCCAGGTTGCGCTCCATCTTCTGAATCATCATCAGATTCTCCCCAAAGCGTGACGAATGCTTGTTTGGGGGGCTGTTTTGAGCTTGATCCTGGATTCACTTTTGGATGAGGACACGCTTTAGCAAGGTGTCCTTTCTCGTTGCAGTTGAAACAAATAAAATCCCTGACGTCGCGCTGCTTATAGGTAGAGTCGCGCTTGAGACCGCCTTGTTTCTTGAAAAACTTTTTCACGAGCTTGGTCATCATAGCAACGTCCCTATCATCGTCGTCTTCTCCTTCATCATCATTTTCAAGATTTTGGAGAACACGAGATAACTTGAGCGCCATTCCTTTGTTCTCTCGTTCTGAGTGCTTTTCCTCGTTGTTCTTGATTTCCTACACTTTGAATTTCCCTGCAAGAACAGAGATAGGCAATTCTCGAGTTTCCTTGGACTGAAGAAGAATTTGCTTGAGGGTTGTATACTTTGAGTTCACTCCATGAATGAACGACATAGAATACTCCCAAGCTTTCTTCTCCATTCCAGTAGAAAGCATCTTGTCATAGAGGATTTGACACCGAGAATGATAATCAGAAACGAGCTCATTTTCCCCCATTCTAATGGAGCAAAATTTGCGGTTAAGCTCAAAGAAACGATTGTCCTTCATGTCATCACTACCTGAGTGCATGTTTATGATGGCATTCCACATGGCTTAGGCAGTGGGAAGGGACATTACCTTGTCTATATCTTTCCTTGAAAGAGCATTAAGAATGAGCTGTCCCGCTTTAGCATTCTTCTCCATCAGTTGGTACTCTTTTGCTTCCCGTTTTGAGTCATCAGTTTCGGAGATCTTCTCATCGCCCTTTTCAATAATCTTCCATCACTGGTAGTCAGTCTGCTGGATGTTATTCTTCGTCATTGTGAGCCACCATTCGAGTTCGCCTTCAACAAGGACATGAGGCTTGGCGAGAGAAATGCCGAGGTTGAAACTAGCCATTGTTCGAGACTTGAGAATCCTTTGAACCTGTAAAAGGATTAGTGCAAATAGCTAACCTGTAGCTCTGATACCAATTGTAGAAAACACATGTTTGATCAGCTATTGTTCGCTGTCACTAAGGTTCATTAAGCCTTAGTTGCGCTTAACAAGAATTCAATTGCACTTTGAATACTTGGGTTGCGCTTAACCTATGACGAAATATTAGTAATGAGTTTACTGAAGTCCTTAAGTGCGGAAAAGGTTAGACAGACAATAAAGCGCGCTTTAAGTTGTTAAAGCGCACCTATATTTTCACACACAGGAATTTCCAAACGGTGAGAACCCTAAGTCACTAGCTGACTCGGGATAAACTCACCACTACACTTGTATTGATTAAGAAAGGTTTACAATCTCTCGCTTCAACACTTGAAGCTCACTCGTAAGCTCTCTCTTTACAATACTTGGAGTTCAGCTTTGAAGAACAAGAAGGCACTCTCAACACTCTCTGATTACAAACCAATATATCTCTCAAGCTCTCTCTAGCTTCCTATATTATCTCAGTTTGCAATACCTAGAGTGAATGCAATAGTACTCTATTTATACACAATCCTTAAGCTGAACCTATAACTCAATTCGTGTAACAAACAAAGACTAAGCACAATGCCACCTCATCAATCCGTGTGCCTTGATCACTTCACCAGAATTAATCAACGGCTTGGAGTGAATTGGTTTTGTTCTTCATGTGTTGATCCACGCCACATAAGCAATCCGTGTGCTTCAAGCTCTAACAAACTCCTGCCACGTTGGCGATCCCTGGAGTAGCGTCCCAAAGAGTGTAAAGTTCTTCTCGCACCTTCCTGTGCACACAACTTGCACTCTCCCGCTTTACCAGCCTTCATAGCGTGTGGATTTGTTCTTTTGCGCTCTGGCGCACCCTGAGCATTAGTGGAACCTCGTTGTCAACTCTCTTCAACTTCATTCAAGCGCGTCTCTACGCCCTCGAAGCTCGATCACTCTTACTTCTTGGTATTGAATGGATTTATTAAACACCGTTTGTGAAACTTACTTTCTCCGCTTGGTGTTAAGCGTGACTGTGACCAATCAAGAGCATCTCTAAGTGACTTAAGTGCATCCTTACAAATATAGCAATGACCTGGAAGGCTTAAAAAAACACTAAGAGATTAAACATATTAGTTTGTTATCATCAAAACAAAGAGAAATAGATTAAGCTTTAACAAGACGATTAAAGCTCAACTAACAGAACTATTCGACATACCTTATTTCTCTCTAATTGGTGGATTTCTTCTTGCATTTCTTTCACCCATTCAGGATTCTTTAAGGCTTCACCTAAAGTTTTTTGTTCTACCACAAATATGAAAGCAGTGAAGGCATAGGTGTTTTCTTCCTTACCTTGAGGTGTGGACCTTTGTTTTCTTCTTGTCTAGATACAGCGTAATATTCATGGTCATTCAGCCATGATGGAGGTGCAAAAGCGCGAGCTCCAAGGAATTCATCCATGTAAGCAGGATCATATTGAGAGGGACTAGCTATGTTTTGTGAACCTTGATAGGAAGATTCCGACACATATACCTATGTAGTTTGTGGTTGAGAGCTTTTATCTAGATTGTCGACACCAAGTGTGAGTACATCATCTTGATGTACATTAGGCGAGAAAGGCTCATTTCCTTCCCTTGGCAGCTGATCTATAGTTTCCAAGATACGAAAGCTTTCTTTGTCCAAAAGTGGAGGAGCATTAGGATCATAAATTCATTTGTTTCCATACCGTGTTCTTTTAATCTCCCATGAACACTTTCTTCAACCTTCCTGGTTTTTTGGTTGAATACCTTGTCTGAATTACTCTGTGAGGAGTACACCAATAAGATTACCATATCCCTTCTTGTATCAAACTTACCTAGGTTTTCCTTCTCGTTGATATGAAAAAACACCTACAACCAAAGACACGTAAGTGACTTACATTGGATTTTTTCCCTTCCAGTACTTCGTAGGAAGTTTTCTCAAGCAGGGGCCTAAAAAACCCTCCATGCTGAAAATATAACACGATGCAGGCAACTGTTCCGCTACCAGTTTTTAGGAAGGCAACTAGCGATCAATAGTGTTCTAGTCATATCCTATAGAGTCTTTTTCATCCTTTCCACCATACCGTTTTGTTGAGGTGTTTGTGGAGCTGAGAAATTATTATTTATGCCACTAATCCTACAAATTGAAAGAAATTAAAAGTTGTTGAACTATGTTCCCTGATAAGTACAGATGGCTTTCAAGACACACTCCACTTGGATTTCTACGCGGTTCTTCCAGACAAAAAACTCAGATAATAAATCCTCCTTCTAGGAAAGGAAGATGATCCTTGTGTACCTGGAGTAATCATCAACAATAACAAACATATATTATTTCCACCATGGCTTAAGGTGCGCATGGGACCACATAGATCCATGTAAATAAGATCAAGAGATTTAGAGTTTCTCACCTATTTTATGGACATAAAGGAACTCCCTCCTTTCTTACATTTAGGCTAGAATGGCCAAACCTCTTTTGCCATATATCAGATTATTCCTTCCAAGAAGAGAGCCACACTTTTCTCTCGGGAATGAATGAGGGATCTACCTTGTATACCTTACAGTCATATACACCTTTAAGCACGGTTCTACCTATCTTAACATTTAGAACAGAACAGTGTCTAATTGTGAAGACAACCTCAATTTTGCGTCCTTGACATAGATGGGCTACGCTCAAGAGATCAAAATTTGAGGTTGTTTACCATAATAACATTTTCAACGATGACATGATTAGAAATGCTTACCCTACCTATACTTGTAAACTCTCCTTTTCCCTCATTTTTGAAAGTGATTGAGCCTCCAAAGTGTTGCTAAAGTGAGACGAACCAGTTTCTGTTCCCTGTCAAATGACCTCAACAAGTGCTATCTATGTACTAGGAACTCTTTCTTAGTTCCTCTTGTATAAAAAATATCAGGTCTTATGAACACATGTAAGGTTAACTTACTAGGTTTAGGGACAAAGTTTTAGGTTTAAGATTGTTTACTTATAGGTTTTCAGTAGGCTTAGGAGATTTTCTTGCTTTAGAAGTAGGATGTGTACTATATGGTTTGTCTAAAATCCGTTGTCTAGCAAAGCATTCCTTCTTATAGTGTCCTTTCTTCCCACAATGCCAAAAAACCTTATGACCAATAAAGTTGACATACTTGCTTTTCCCTGGCCATATTGGTTATTTGACCTTCGTTCCATGGAAGTTAGTGTGAGTAGGTTTCACATTTTTAAATATCTTAAGCCACATTCAATGTGTCTTTTGTCCATTAAACCAGGGTTTCTTCTCACCGACGGGACTTTTTCTCTTCCCTTTAGGTTTATAATGATTGTGCCCAGTTTTGGTGCTGTCATTGTTCCTTGTGTGTTGGGGATTTAATTCTTAAACCAAGCAAACCTTCCTTAGTTTGACTTGGGGAAGGTGCTATATACCCAAGTCGATGACAAGAAACAAACTTTTTGGAGAAGTCCTCCTTCTCCCTTTCCACCTTAGTGGCAATAAGCTCATCATTCCAAGACTTTCTTTCCTTATCATCATCTATCTTAAGGTCATCTATGTCTTTCATAAGCTTATCCATGTTTAGAGGTAGTATTAAGTTTTGAGATTCAACCATGGAAATATTACTGGATACGGAAGTGACTTCTATTTCCATTTTGACATAATTCATACATGTGTTTAAGGTTGAAGAGGAAGCTTCCTCAAGGTTCTTTACCTTATCTTCCCATGTAGGTTTACGTGATATGGATCAATTCATATCGTATCAAGTAGCTTGAATGGACTATATCTTATAAAAGAGTAGATCGATTAACTCGCTTATGTGTTTTAAAGATAATTAATTTGAAAACACCCTTAAGCTAGTCTAATCTCCAAGTTAAACACAACAAGCTAATCATCTAGTGTGCCAGAGTTGCGGAAGGGGAGATTAGCT